>NC_068277.1:8884676-9122176 GCF_025860055.1 Xyrauchen texanus
AGTCAGCGAGCTAGAGCGCACTGATGTTAATGTACGCAGGGTAAACCCATGCCTTTTGTTTGCCTGGATACAAAAATCTGTCATTAAAGATTTCAATTCGATTCGCCATTACAACACCACTGATCAACTGATCAAAGACCAGCGCTGCTCTCCTCACAGATGTAATGGTAAAATATATCGCCGTCAAAACTTTTTACAAAATCCGTGACAGCACAAGGATCACCAAAGTCATCTTATTCTGTTTCGCTCATGCTTGCATAAAACGCAAACGTAGTTAGTTTTGCTATTGAGCTATTAAGAGTCTGATTGTTGGAAAATCTTGCAAATAATGAGAATATTCTCAATATTCTCTGATGCACGGAACCGTTCACTCCGTGCATGTTGCGGGGCAGGTGTGACGCTGAAATGTTTTGTATTAATGCACTGAAATGTTATGTTTGCATATCCAGTATTGTTATTGATGATAATATTTGGATTTTGGTGATAATGTTTAGATTTTAACTAACACCCATGAGCTGTTTTATGAGGTGGGGTTGAAAATGTTTTCATTTGTGTGTTGCAAATGTACAGACAATGCAAATGAGATTCATTGTCTTGAAAAATGGGTAGCTCAGCGAGTATTGACACTGACTACCACCCCTGGAGTCGGAGGCATGCTGAGTGACTTCAGCCAGGTCTCCTAAGCAACCAAATTGGCCCGGTTGCTAGGGAGTGTAGAGTCACATGGGCTAACCTCCTCGTGGTCACGATTAGTGGTTCTCGCTCTCAATGGGGCACATGGTAAGTTGGGTGTGGATCGCGGAGAGTAGCATGAGCCTCCACATTTTGTGAGTCTCCACAATGAGCCCCGTAATAAGATGCACGGATTGACTGTCTTAGAAGTGGAGGCAACTGGGACTTGTCCTCCGCCACCCAGATTGAGGTGAGTAACCGCGCCACCGTGAGGACCTACTAAGTAGAGGGAATTGGGAGAAAAAAGGGCTAAAACATTTTAAAAAAATTTTTTAATTAATTATAAAAGCACACTGCATTAGTTGTGCAAAAATTACCCACAATATGGAAATTGAGTAAGGGGGTGAACATGGTGAGTGCGCATTTGTAATCCGGCCACTTGGTAGAAAGGAGAAAAAATGTTGGCCCTCGCCACCTTCAAAGTCGCCTATCCTTTGTCTACATCCTTGTGATGTACAATCCCCATTGAAATCAATGGATTCAAAGCATTCTCTGGCAGCGTAAACTCTTGCGCGTAGGTTTCCTAAAGCGTTAAGATATTATACTTTGTGTTAGGGATATTGGTCAAATCAGTTTGTTTAAATTCAAAGCAATAGTAATAATGCACATGCATACATTCTATACAGATGCAGACACAAAAGGATCATGTACACCTACACACAAACACACGCTGTTTCCTTTACACATGTCTGTAATAATCTTCTCCATCACTATGGGTTTCTGCCAAGACTTTCAGAATATTTCAAAATGACCTCAAATTAGAACCAGAGCCAGCTATGAGGCCAACAAACTCTAAATATATCCTGCCTTCTTCCTCCACACCCCTAAACCCCTTACTCCTAACAAACACACGCATGCACACAAACACTCCAATTCACCAGCAAAGCACACCTCGTTCTTGCATGGAAAAATACAATCTAGCATAAGGGAACTGGCTGGATTGTTTATACAGTGCTTGAGGAATGGCCTTGATTCAATATAATAGATAACTTTACCACTGCAGGCGGTTAAACAGTAACACCTGTGACACCTGTAGCAAAAGTCCATTAAAAATCTCCAACAAATTGTTCTAGATAGTATGACCAGTAAGGTTTGCCTTTGGCTCACCACATGCTGTGAGAAGACTTTTAAAAATGCTAATTATTCATAATTAGACCCAAACGTTTTAGACAATAGTGAGGGAAATCTCCAATCTCTCTTTAAAATCTATACTACCATTTAAAAGATTGGACCTACTTGAATTAATTTAATCATTTAATGCATTTAACCTCAAGCCATCCCAGATGGGTGTGACTTTCTTCTGCACAACACAAAAAAGAATTTTAGAAGAATTTCTCAGCTTTGTAAGTCCATACAATGCAAGTGAATGGTGACCAGAACTTTAAAGCTCCAAAAGCATATAAAGGCAGCTTAAAAGTAATCCGTAAGACTCCAGTGGTTAAATCCATGTCTTCAGAAGCGATTTGAGTGCATATTGCCACCTACTGGGTAGGGAAAATAATTTATAGCAAAAAAGGACTTTTATTGATCTGATCTAAATATGATCTGTTTTTCACCCACACCAATCAAATAGCTTCTGTAGATAGATTTAACCACTGGAGTAAGACTCAATACTCAAACCAGCCCGTCTGGTACCAACAATCATCCATGCGATTATCTAATCAGCCAATTGTGTGGCAGCAGTTCAGTGCGTAACATCATGCAGATATGGGTCAGGAGCTACAGTTAATGTTCACATCAACCATCAGGATGGAGAAAAAATGTGATCTCGGTGATTTGGACTGTGGCATGATAGCTGGTGCCAGACGGGCTGGTTTGAGTTTTTCTGTAACTGTTGATCTCCTGGGAATTTCACACACAACAGTCTCTAGAATTTACTCAGAATGGTGCCAAAAACAAAAAACATCCAGTGAGCGGCAGTTCTGTGGATGGAAACACTTACTTGATGAGAGAGGTCAACAGAGAATCAACAGATTGGTTCGAACTGACAAAGTCAACGGTAACTCAGAAAACCACTCTGTACAATAGTGCTGAGAAGAATGCGGGTTGGTGCTGTTTTGGCGGCAAGAGGGGGACCTACACAACATTAGGCAGGTGCATTTTTGTGGACAATTAAAAATTGTGCCAACATATGAATCACTTGAAAGATATATTGTATTATGTTCTTTAAAAAAACACTACTTTTGTAAACTCTACAGTGAGTAAGGAATTGCAGCAGAGAAGTCATTATTTTGTAATAATGACTAGCTGATCATACATTATCCAACTTTTACACTTACCTAACAAGTCATTTAGGAAGTTGAAATTATTTTGTTATGTGAGAAGAGCACAGAGTGCTACGAGAGACATGAAGCTAGCACAGTACAGGGTTGCCAAGCTCAAAATAATTCAAACATTTTATAATTTAAACAAAATACAAAAATATTTTACCGCAGTGTGCCACGATTGATGAATCAAAATAAAGTATTCCAGAGAGCTATGTCATGATTCATTGTATTATTTGTTGTACTGTCTTATTAAAAAAATAGCATTGTGTTCAGACTGGATGATTTCCATTACTGTTTCTTACAGTAAGGAGCATCTAATCACAGTCACCCAACATTGAGAATAATGAGATTACAGAGACACAATCTTTGCACTATTCATGAGAACTGGGGTGAAAAATGTGCATATTTTTCATGGCAAACATTTTTAATAGTCTTAAAAAATAGGCTTTATTTTCTTTATAAAAAATATAATTTCTTATTTTGTCATTTGATTTTGGTGTGAGTAATAACCTGGACATGTTCTTGATTCGGCTTTGGGCGATTCTTTCATCTATCCTGAACACAATCAACCATTCACACACTGAGCAAAGCAGCTTGACTTTCACTCAATTATACAGTTAGCTAACAAGTTACAGTATGTCATACTTACAGTCGCAATATCAGTGCATATGTGATGTCACAGAAGCTACACTTGGACATAATTGCAACACTCATTTAATCAGGGAACTGAATAGCAAAGATCTCCAGCTCACCTTAAAAACAAACATCTCTCCTCTGAGCATGGTGACGGTGTCAAAATTGCCTTCACAGATGTTTGGGCCATAGTGATCTGGGCGGTCAGTGGTTCGAGGCCTATCCGGCCGATGAGGAGGAGCTCCGGGAGGGTTCTTAGGAGGGTACCTAGGGTCAGGCTGGGCTGGTCGCCGAGGGGTCACGGTGGGGAGAGCCTGAGTGGGAGAACTGCTAGGGGGTCCTAAAAGAGAGAGAGAAGATGAAACGGATGAAAGAGGTTGTTCAAACCCTTAACCTCAAGTATGAACAATAGTAATGCTTTCAATAGAAAACTGATTTGTGAATGTGCCATGATATGACCAAGAGTTTTGCTACTGAAGTGGAAATGAGGCCTATTCCCCCACAGCCAAAACTACCCTCCTACAAAAGACAAAAACTACTGTAAACATTATTGATGTCTACAGAGAATTTCATAGGCATGCCATGTTAATGGCAAAGTACACCAACATTCAACACAAAAACAAACATTTTAATTTTACACCATAAGTCTGAGTGCAAGTAAAACCACAAAGTGTAAACCAAAGCATAACAAAACAAACACTTTTATAACAGCACATGTGTCGAATGACTCTGGACCAGACTGAACCAGAAAACAGTTTGAACTGATATACAGATACAATAAAATTTTTACAAGTGAAGTTTATATTAGATACACTATACAACAATCTATTATTATAAATTATTTTAACGCTCACATACTTGCATATTGTGAGAAGAAGGACGGAATGATTAACTAGTTTAATGCCAAGGCTTTTAGAAAATTCAAGGACAAATAAAAAGCACAGGATACAATTTAAATTAGGTGTCATTACCTACAAAGTTAGTAACCATTTAGTACAATGTACATATTACGTAAATAGGTGTTGATGCTTTGTACTTACATTTACATTTCTTGCATTTAATTACATCTGTATTTAACCCTAACCCTAAACCAAACCCAACACAACCCTTAGCCAAAACCCTTACCCTACACAACACTTACACTAGACCCTAAACCTTACCCTAAACCATAACCCTACCCAACACTTACCCTAAACCCTTACCCTACCCAACACTTACCCTAGACCCTAACCCGTACCCTAAACCATAACCCTACCCAACCCTTACCCTAAACCCTTACCCTACCCAACACTTCCCCAAGACCCTAACCCATACCCTAAACCATAACCCTACCCAACCCTTACCCTAAACCCTTACCCTACACAATACTTACCCTAGACCCTACCCAACACTTACACTAGACCCTAACCCGTACCCTAAACCATAACCCTACCCAACCATTACCCTAAACCCTTACCCTACCCAACACTTACCCTAGACCCTAAACCGTACCCTAAACCATAACCCTACCCAACCCTTACCCTACACAATACTTACCCTAGACCCTACCAAACACTTACCCTAGACCCTAACCCATACCCTAAACCATAACCCTACCCAACCATTACCCTAAACCCTTACCCTACCCAACACTTACCCTAGACCCTAACCCATACCCTAAACCATAACCCTACCCAACCCTTACCCTAAACCCTTACCCTACACAATACTTACCCTAGACCCTACCCAACACTTACACTAGACCCTAACCCGTACCCTAAACCATAACCCTACCCAACCATTACCCTAAACCCTTACCCTACCCAACACTTACCCTAGACCCTAACCCGTACCCTAAACCATAACCCTACCAACCCTTACCCTACACAATACTTACCCTAGACCCTACCCAACACTTACCCTAGACCCTAACCCATACCCTAAACCATAACCCTACCCAACCATTACCCTAAACCCTTACCCTACCCAACACTTACCCTAGACCCTAACCCGTACCCTAAACCATAACCCTACCCAACCCTTACCCTAAACCCTTACCCTACCCAACACTTACCCTAGACCCTAACCCATACCCTAAACCATAACCCTACCCAACCATTACCCTAAACCCTTACCCTACCCAAAACTTACCCTAGACCCTAACCCGTACCCTAAACCATAACCCTACCCAACCCTTACCCTAAACCCTTACCCTACCCAACACTTACCCTAGACCCTAACCCGTACCCTAAACCATAACCCTACCCAACCATTACCCTAAACCCTTACCCTACCCAACACTTACCCTAGACCCTAACCCGTACCCTAAACCATAACCCTACCCAACCCTTACCCTAAACCCTTACCCTACCCAACACTTACCCTAGACCCTAACCCATACCCTAAACCATAACCCTACCCAACCATTACCCTAAACCCTTACCCTACCCAACACTTACCCTAGACCCTAACCCGTACCCTAAACCATAACCCTACCCAACCCTTACCCTAAACCCTTACCCTACACAACACTTACCCTAGATCCTAACCCGTACCCTAAACCATAACCCTACCCAACACTTACCCTACCCAACACTTACCCTAGACCCTAACCCATACCCTAAACCATAACCCTACCCAACCATTACCCTAAACCCTTACCCTACCCAACACTTACCCTAGACCCTAACCCGTACCCTAAACCGTAACCCTACCCAACCATTACCCTAAACCCTAACCGTACCTCAACCTCAGTAGCAGCAAATGTGAATCTTGTGAGAATTTTGCAGAACAACATTTACCATGGTATTGTATGTATTTTTACATTAGTACACATCAGTTAAAGACATATAATATAAAGTGGGTCCAAAGTGCATAAAAATCATCATGATGTTGCTGAATTTGAGATCGTCAACAAAATTATTACAAATATTTTTTAGATTTATCACCCAGCCCTAATGATAGTCAATATGCCACAGCTCTGAATAAACATTTCTTTCGACTGATTTGAGGCCATTCATACTGAAAGTGTTCTTGGGTTAAAAACAAAAATAAAAAAAAATGCTAAATGTAGCACAACAAATGGAACCGATTGCAGGTGAAGTTTTTTATCTTGACATGACGTCTTAAAAACGCAGCACTTCAGTGCAAGATGCTAAAAATAAAAACAGCGAGACGTGACACAATGGTCAAATATATCCATCTAGTGAAAGTTTACATAGAAAAACAATTACAAAACAGAGCAGACAGATGTTAAAAAAGAGCTCTGTGTGAACGGCCCCTTAGTTGATCACAGATAATCTCCTTCAAAATCAGTATAAAGAGCATATACTTCATTTTGAAGACATCAAAGGCATTATATTACCATAAATCTGCTGAACCCCACGGAGATCATCTTCGGGAAGCTCAAAGTTTTCCGTGTCCATCCACTGGTAGAAAGGAGCCATAATAGCTATGGGATTATTGGAGTGTTCCAGTCCAAGGGCATGGCCCAACTCATGCACAGCTACCAGGAACAGATCATTACCTGCAAAGAGAGAGAGAGAGAGAGAGAGAGAGAGAGAGAGAGAGAGAGAGAGAGAGAGATATTAAATAACAAATGCTGCTGTATTAGAGAGAGCTGCTGGTCAGCAATGTGAAGAGGAGGTGATTTACTTGAGGTCAGTAGAAGGGAACGTCTAATACAAAAGCTTATTAATCTTTATTCAATCTGGGAGATCACAGCTGTACTTTATGTGCACTCTAGCTTGAAGACACATGATATGCATCGCATCAGCCGGCGCATTACATTGTGCTGCAGTTAATGCAACTGAAGTGCTCACATTAAACAAACGTGCCACTGGCGCTACAGTAGCTTCAGATTAAACAAGGGAGGGGAGCTCTATTTAGTTGTCTGGGTAAATAGGACATATGAGTTTAATTTACCCAGGACATATGAGTGAAGAGGAGAGTGTGGAGGGTTGGACGGTGTGCTAGGGCCAGAGTTTCTCTGTCACTTCCAGCTTAGTACAAAGAAGATGCGCTCTTTCAGGCTGTTTTCACTGTTGGCACGTTTGCTTAATGGGGCGGCTGTGGCTCAGGTGGTAAAGCGGGTTGTCCACTAATCGCAGGGTTGGCGATTCCTGACCCACACGACTCCACATACCAAAGTGTCCTTGGGCAAGACACTGAACCGCATGTTGCTCCCAATGGCAGGCCTTGCATGGCAGCTCTGCTGTCATTGGTGTGTGAATGTGTGTGTGAACTGGTGAATGAGTCACAGTGTAAAGTGCTTTGAATACCGCTAAGGTTAAAAAGAACTATATAAGTGCAGACCATTTACCATTTACCTAGAACCACCGTCACTAGGAGTAATAACTACAGCAGTTTACCACTGTAGCCTTGATTCCTGATGTGACAAAACGGGAAGTGTTGTCTGCTTTTTTATGGCAAAAGGACTATGCCGTTTGAATTTAATGTGATACGATGTGCGAGACTTTGAAAAACAGTAAGGTGCAATGGTAAAACACATCCGTCTAGCGCATGTTTACATAGAAAAACAGGAGACAAAAGCACAGACAGACGCAAGAATGCTTTCAATGCGAATGGCCCTTCAGTTGATCAGATGAGTTGTTCGCTTCTTTACGCCGTAAGAAATAAAATTTTCTCCAACTTGCAAGATGGCAGCGTGAATTGAATGTGATGAGATGCGCGAGACACTGAAAAAACAGCAAGGTGCAGTGCAACGGTCAAATATGTCCATCTAGCACATGTTAACGTAGAAAATACAAATAAAAAACAGCATTGACGGATGCAAAAATGTGTTCGATGAGAATGGCCCCTAAGCTAATCAGATTTGTTCGGAAGCGTTGTTTGCAACAGAAATTGCATTTGATGCAAATTGTGAGCTTGCAGTTTGAATTGAATGTGATTTGGAAACCACAAAGTTTTTGCATCGTCTTTGCTAACTGCACGCAAAAACAAACATGCAGTGGTGACCAGCTTGTAGTCCAATTCACAAACAAATTACTCTTATGAGCCAGTTCTTTTAATTTAGTTCTGACTCTCTGACTAACTGTATGCTTTCGTGTTGTTAAAGTAATGTTGGGTTCAATATATGTAAAGCTCAATCAAAAGCATTTGTGGCAAATGAGGAGCGACTTCCAATACGAGTGAAGACAGTGTCAGTGGAGCTCAAGTCATCTGTCTCATTTCGGATAATAGTGTCGAATGCAGGCAATACAGAGGAGAATGTAAAGTTTCTGTCAGCGATTTCACTCTCAAAGCGTTAATGTTTTAGCATCAAGTAAACTCATTCTTTAAAGGGCTTCTGGCACTTACAATGGAAGTGAATGGAACAAGTCCATAAACATTTGAAATACACAGTGTTTCAAAAGTATAGTCACTAGATGTTCATTATATCCCTTAACATATAATGAACGTCTTGCTAACCATATCGTTGTAAAGTTATATCCAATAGTACAACTATGTTGCAATGTCAGTAAACCATGCAAGCGATTTTATCTCAATAAAAACATGTTGTGGGTATACTTTTAAAGTCAATGGACTGACCTCTTTCACTTCCATTGTAAATGCCGTACTGTAATCGCTATATTTGCTTTTTGTTTTAGATGATTGCTAAAGTCATTAAGTTGGTAATCAACATAATGCTACAAATGCTGTCGATTAAGCTTAACTTGTATTGAACCCTGAACATTCTTTTAATAATACTACAAAACTCTTGTGAATGTATCATTGTATTTTAAGAAGAATAATGATAATAAAAAAATAGTATTTCTTGGTCTAGTATCAAATTAAGACCAAGTATGTCATACATCATCTAAGGAAATTTGAAGGTCCAAAAAGCATATAAAAGGCAGCATAAAAGTAATCCACACGACTCCAGTGGTTATATACATATCTTCAGAATCTAAATGATAGGTGTGGTTGAAAAACAGGTCCATTTTTAAGTCCTTTTTTACTATAAATGTCCACTTTCACTTTCATCTATTCCAGTTCCCTTCTGCAAACTTTCACATTTCCTCCAGTTTTTCAAAGAGAAAATAAGTCTTACAGGATTGAAACGACATGAGGGTAAATAATATCAGATCTTTCATTTTTGGGTGAACTATTCCTTTAAAGCTTTGATTGACTGCTTCCTTATAACCCTGACTGGATCCATTATTAGTCAAGTCAAGTCAAGTGGTTTTAGCGAGTGTAGACAATCCTACCCATTTCTACAAAGGCCTTATGAAGTCATCAGTCTATAATGTTGCTTATTCAGGTTTTTTCAGTGAAGTAACATCATTAAGCCTAATAACTTCATGCAGATAAATGTTCTACTGAATGTCTAATGCTTTCAGACAGTTCAATCAATGATGGCTTTCACAGACACACGCTTCAGCCCCGTTCAAAGCCACTCTTGTGTGAGGGGCATGATTGTTAAAAGATTCAACTTCAGGCCATTAGGAGACATCTATCCACACAGCTGTGGCACAGTGACCGAGACTTCAACGGTTCCTAACAAAGAAGATCCTGTAGCCAGGCATGACAAACTTATGGAAAAAAGCTATGGAAAGTCCTATAGAGTCCTTATGAAGATGTATTATTTGGTGCTTCCTCAGAGAATGTTGCATTGAGATGATTTTGTTTCAAGTCCACAGTGTGTCAGGAATGAAATGGCAGGTTATTAGTCAAAAGTGTGGTGATGTAATAACAATTCAATGGTGCATTCCAAACACCAGACATCCCATGATTAACCTTTAGCCTATTCATGTGACTACAGTTTAAGGAAGGAAGAGAAAGACAGAGAGCCTCTGTGACATAACCTTAACAACCCATAAGTGGCAAAAAAAAATAAATGACATAGTCCCACAATGTCACAAATTACTTAGTTTGGAAATCAGATATTTAATGTATACATTTTTGTATATCAAATACTTCACTATTATAGGCTTGTCTGCCTCTCTCACTATTTCATCATGTCACTCACTTGTTTAGCATTTAGAGCGAATACAGAAAAAAACTAAGCATGCAAATGTGACCTTTTTCTTGCTTACAAACTGTAGGAGTCTGCAGTTGATTTTAATTTTGGCAACTGACTTGGGTGGACAAAGGTCTGACCATTTTGAAGACTTTATGGGGAACTTTAAAGGGATAGTTCACCCAAAAATGAAAAATATCTCATCATGCCATCCCAGATGTTCATGACTTTCTTTCTTCTGCTGAACAAAAACAAAGAATTTTTGAAGAAATCTCAGCTCTACAAAGCAAGAGAATGGTGGCCAGAAATTTGAAGGTCCAAAAAGCATATAAATGCTGCATAAAAGTAATCCATAAGACTCCAGTGGTTAAATCCATGCCGTCAGAGTTGATATGATAGGTATGGGTGAGAAACAGATAAATATGTAAGTCCTTATTTGACTGTAAATCTCCACTTTCACTTTCACATTATACTTCTTCTTTTGTTTTTGGCAAGTCACATTCTTTGTGCATATCGCCACCTACTGGAAAAGGAGGAGAATTAATAGTAGAAAAGCACTTAAATATTGATCTGTTTCTCACCCACACCTCATATCGCTTCTAAATGACTTTAACCACTGGAGTTGTATGGATTACTTTTATGCTGCATTTATATGCTTTTTGGACCTTCAAAGTTCTGGTCACCATTCACTTGCATTGTATGGACCAACAGAGCTGAGATGTTGTTCTAAAATATTTGTTGGTGTTCAGCAGAAGAAAGTCTTACACGTCTGGGATGGCATGAGGGTGAGTAAATGATGAGGCAATTTTCATTTTTGGTGAACTGTCCCTTTAAATGAATATGGTTGTTAAATGTGGGTCTATGAAATATGAAATAATGAGAAATTGCAGATAAAATGTAACCCTATCATGTTAAAGCAATCTAGTGGGTTAAATACAACTTGAGCTCTGAAGCAGAAAATAATACCAACTCTTCCCTCAGTTTGTAAAAATGAAAAATTGCATTTGCGGTAATGCACTTACAATGGAAGCCTTGCAGAAAAGCATTCAGCACCATGAATCTACATTTAAAATATGTTTACATAGAATTGCTTATAGTCGCTATAACCAGAGGAACGTTCTCTTTGTATCTGTGTGAGGATGGAGTGGTGGTGGTGTAGTGGTCTAAAGCACATAACTGGTAATCTGGTAATCAGAAGGTTGCTGGTTCGATCCCCACAGCCACCACCATTGTGTCCTTGAGCAAGGCACTTAACTCCAGGTTGCTCCGGGGGGATTGTCCCTGTAATAAGTGCACTGTAAGTCGCTTTGGATAAAAGCGTCTGCCAAATGCATAAATGTAAATGTGTGAGGATGCGTATGAATTGTGATACTTGTGACACAAGAATCTGTAAAGCAATCAAGGTACATTTACACCTGTAATATAACCAGAAGTTTACCCACCTAAAAAAGTAGCCCATGTCAAAAGTTTGATTTAAACAACTTCACACCTGAAATAAAAATAATTTTAATTTTAAACCAAAATTTAAATCTGAGCTTTGCAGTTCTGCTTCTAAACCCTCTGGAATATTTGCCACATAGACCTCCATTGTAGGTGCAGTGCAAATTGAGGGACAAGTCAAAATAATTTCCATAGTAACTGACAGCAGGTCAAAAATGCTGTCAATGTAGTTTAACTTGTTTTAAACACAAAATACTCATTTAAATACCAAAACACACTCAGTTGATTCACCCTGTACGTTGTGTGAGCCAATGGTCCAAGGCTCGTCTGAGTCAAAGTGAGTATCTCCACCCATCCCTGGACCCGGGAAGTAGGCATGTGCCAGGAAACCTCCTTCTCCATCAAACGGTGAACTGTCACCATGGAAACCAGAGGCGAAGAAGATCATGATATCGGGCTCCTTTCGACGGCCATATTTGACCTCCAGGAAAGGTATTTCATCGAATGTGAGTGGCGTCACCTTCTCCCACACCTTGAAGGCCTTCCGGATGGCTTCATACGAGTTGTACTCCCCAATCTTAGGGGTGTAGTTCTGAATACTGCAGCCATGACAGAAACAAATGTAAATTTGAGATTAAAATTGCAGTAGACTTGTACTGACATGACACATGTACCGATGAGCTTAATTCAAACCCACCTGAAAGTTAAGTGAGTCTTGTCCCACTTGTGGCCAGTGAGAGCATAACGTTTCCGCCGCACATTGGTCTTGATTTGACCACCGAACTTGTCTGGGACGCCACAGCGGGGTCTCTTCATCGCCCTTAAGAGAGAGAGATCAGAAGATGACTTAATATAGTGAAGAAAGGTTACAAACCATGCACAAAACAATGCCCCGTAAAGAAAGCTAAAACAAGGCCCTTTTCCCTATCACTATGTGAGCAGGGCTGGACTGGTAATCTGTCATACCAGGCATTTTTCCGGTGGGCCGACGCACTTTGGGGCCGTTCAGGGGCGGACTGGGCATCGGGAGAACTGAGCGGGTAGGTGGGTCGGCCATGAAACGGGCCAAGATAAGCTAAAATGAGCCACTGCGTTATGCAGAATGGACCACAAAACGGCGCCACGAAATGCAGTTTTGGGCCAGTTGTTATGTAAAATCCAAGGCCAATTTTTCTTCCCAGTCCAGCCCTTCTGATGGACCTTAATATAATTTCTTAAAAGGAATATTCACATATTTTCAACTCAAAGGGATGGTTCCCCCTAAAAAATTTACATTTTGTCATCATTCACTCACCAACCCATTTGAAATGCAATTCCAAACTCAAGTTATGCATACTCCGACCACAGGAATTACATAATTAACACAATACCAGATTCACCAAACAAGTCATGTAGCTCCATACAGTAGACATCAAGTTGATAATAACCCAAAATATTCCTTTAAGGTTCTCCTTCTTTTCAAGGTGACCTCTATTTTGCTGTGTTCAATTACAGATTTAATGGGACTTAAGTGCTTCATGAAAAATAAATGGTCTGATTAAGATGAGCTCAGCAACAGCTGAGAATTAGAAATGTCTGCAGCAGGGACCTCTAACAGTGCAGCTGATACATTAAATCATATGATATGGGGTGAGTCTCTTACTCAATGGTGATTGGGTCCAACTCTCCAGTGATTTCCAGGCCATAAAAGCGCTGCATGTCGCTGATGGCGTTTGACAGGATTTGAGCCGAGCGCATAGTGGACATCTGCCTGCTGGCCTGCGGGAGGTAGCCGTACATTCGCAGCCATGACTACGAGAGAAACAGGGACAGAATGAATTAAGAAAAATGCAATTCGAGAAATCAAATTCTCCTTGATCTTTTGAAATAAAAAAGGACTCAAAACATCCTTCCTAGCCCTAAAAGACTATCAATTGAAACTAAACTGAAAAAATGTCTTGTTTAGAGCATTATCAGACAGTTGAATACATCATGACTGCCCAATTTTACATGTCAACAGGGTCTATTCAGTGTTCAAAAACCTGCTCTTAGTCACTGTGAAGTTATTGAGGTAGGATAGCTACTATTATTCCTAAACACCTGAAATATTAACAAAAGTAAAATGTGAAGCTTTGTGCCATTTCTGGCTGCGTGTAGCACCTTCAGCTCTGCATATCCTAATGAATGATCTTGTGCTAGTTAGCTAAAATATTCATGGGCACAAATAAACTTTTTTATATTTATTTTTATTGTTTACTTGCATAATTTGTACTATTTACAAGTATTTACATTGACATGTAGAGCACGTGCTAAATCGGTACTGTCTGTTTAAGACTTCCAGCATCAGCCAGTGAGCTCATATAACGAGAGAGGATGTGCATGGTTTCTTTAGCGCATCTATGTGTGATTAGGTTTAAATGTGTCTTTTTTGTTGTTTTTAATCAACAATTTACTGTATAGAACAGAACGGGTATTAAAAGTGACTTTATTTGGTGACTTTTCTCTCAACACGCTGTGAAATCTCAGCGTTAATAACTTCTTCGCCTATATACTACTCAATAACTGATGAGTGAAATCTGAACAGTTACCAGCCAGTGGCTAATCATAGACACTTTCAGTTGCATAGCACTAAACGTGGTCGCATATGCGTGTGATTTACTTGCATTATAGAGGGTTACCACATAGAGTGAAAGATCAATCTTGGGTTTAGAATCGATGTCGAAATCTTTCAACGATCACGACACATCGGAAAATCTATATTATCACCCAGTCCTACTTAGCACACTAAAGAGTATAGTCTAAATTATTTTGCTCTTTTTTTAAATAACTTCTATTTTTGTATCTTATTTACTACTACAATTTAGCTACTAAACCATGTAATATATATTACATACATATTTTAATGAAAAAACAATATCCACCGACAACTAATCTGAATAGCCTAATACAGGAACGCACCTCACTATGGTGTTTCTCAATCTCAGATACTGAATCCAGTGTTTCTGAGTCAAAAGCACTATGTCCTATGAAAATCGAGCAAGTAGATGCTCACAGTCTTTGTGATCAAACAGAATAATGCATTGCGCAACTATTGATCGCATCCGTTTCTACCACTCACTTCCTTGCACACAGGCGGTCAAGTGTGTTCCTGAGCGCAGGAATAGTGCGTTGTATAGAATGAACATAACCACGACCCTGACAATGCATCCACAGCAAACTAAAGTTCGAGTGCTCCTCATAGGTGGTGGTGGTGTAGTGGTCTATAGCGCATAACTGGTAATCTGGTAATCAGAAGGTTGTAGGTTTGATCCCCACAGCCACCACCATTGTGTCCTTGAGCAAGGCACTTAACTCCAGGTAGCTCTGGGGGATTGTCCCTGTAATAAGGGCTCTGTAAGTTGCTTTGGATAAAAAAGTTGTAAGTTGCCAACTGCATAAATGTAAATGTAATAGGTGGAAACATGCAAATGTGTTAAAATTTTACTGTTGCATATTTTACATTTTTAATCGCAAATGAGATCAAAACTGCTGCACTGAACAGCCCTGGAAAGTTTCTTTTTAACAAGGTCCCTTCTCATTTCAGTCTGATCTAAACCAGAGCTGCTGCAGAGTTTTTAAAATCAAATCTAAGATATTAAGACCTTTTTCAAGACCTGAACAAATACAATTAATACTGTATCCCCATCCCAAAACAAACCCACACAAACACACACACAAATGTATCACAGGCTCTTAAACTGGCAGGGGCACACATTCAATATGGCCTTAACATTGTTTATCAGTAAACAAGGTAGGCTATATGCAATTTTAAAATATCAAGACATATTTTATATCACATTAAAATTGGTTTATGTACCATAATAGAAATAAATACATATTAGAAGTTGACCAATATAGGATTTTGCTCATACGATAATGATATGAAAGAAAAGGAATTAATCTACTAATAGTTTTTAAAATTGGTAGCCTATATTAAATGTTCTTAGTATTTCCTTCCTGAGATGGGGAGGGCCAGACAGAGGCTACAAGTGTCCAAATTGAATTCAATTCTAGATGCTGTTTATGGTGCAGCCAAAATACCAATAACTAGGGAAAAAATCAAAAAGATTTGATTCATAACGCATAACCTTTTACTTTAAAAGTTGGAATACACTGGGGACTATCATCATCAACTGCTGATCATTAGTGATCGCTTGTCATAAATTTCCGATATGGCCTTATGATTGTGAACTGCCCCCGCATGCTTGGAGAAAATGCAACAGTGCCGTGTTTTCACTTTGAAGGATGCGGCACATGCACTTGTAACCCTGTAAACCGTATGTTTACTAGGGATGTAATATTATATGGTGCAATACTTATTACACTTACTTAAAAAAATTAGAAATTCTGCAAAAAAAAATCATTCGTGCCATATCATGGTCTGATTCCAATGCTCCAACTCGTTCTATTTTTCTTAGGTACGGTATTTTAAGACTAACTGAATATAATATATTTCACAATGCATGTACTATGTATCAGGTGGTCTTTGGATTGAATGGCAGTTTGTGTGAGCTTGTTCCCATCCGCTATCCCCGGCACACTTACCTCACTAGAAACAAGCATATTATTACTGGTACAAAACGGAGATTAAAAAGCACTGGTATGAGTGTAGTGTGCCGGGACCATGGATTTGGAACGAGCTGGATGAAAATTTGAAAAATTCAAGCTCTTTTTTTCTTTTAAAAAAAATCTCAAGAAACAATTATTAAGTTTGTATTCATCTTCTTGATGTATGTACTACTTCTCACTCTGTATGTATGTCAGTGTTACTCTTACAACCTCAAGGTAAACTGTCAACAAAATTGTACTTGTTAAATGGGATCCCCTATTATGTGTTGTTTGAATGTTATGTATGAAATGTTTTATATGTAGGCCACACATTAATTCATTTTTTTAATTTTTTTATTTTCTATTTTTCTTTTTTTTCTTTATTGTTTTGATTGTCATGGCCCGCGAGTATAAGCTTTAGATAGCTTCTTTGGGGACCAGTTCACATGCATGATCAATTCTTTGTTCTTTGTTTTATCTTAAGTGCATATGAATATATGTGTATGTGAATAAAATTCTTCTTCTTCTTAAAAAATTCTTCTTCTTCTTATGTGCTACATATATCGGTGTGGATTTATTTGAGAATCTGTCAATATGTGACACTGGTTTTTGCAAAGAGACCATTAATGAAGAAAGAGTAAGCACAAACTATATCGGACTGAACAGTAAAATCGCATTTAGGGTGCTTACTAGGGATGTGATAAAATATTGATATATCACTGTGGCAGGGTGGAGGGCGGGGCCGGGTTGTGATCCTACACACCTGGTCCCGTATTAGGCTAATTAAGCCTCCGAGGGATAAAGGACGACTGCAGAGGATCGTGCGGGAGAGAGAGATCGTTTACGGACATGTCCGTCATGTGTGTGTTTGTGTTATCTTTTAAGTTTATCATTAAACTATTATTTATGTTGAAAAGCCGGTTCTCACATCCTCCTTTCCATTTGATCCCTTTACACTGGTGCCAAAGCCCGGGAAGGAGGAGGGATACGCCGTAGTAGTGTTCTCGCCACTACCGTCCACCCCAACGGAGCAGCCGCGGCCATCTGTCCGGGGGACGAGGAGCCCAGCCGCCTGAAAGAGGACGATGGCCGCCGACCGCGAGGGGAGAAGGGGCTCCTAACCGACCGCCTGGAGCGGTCAGGGCCGCTACCAGGGGTGGAGGAGTTCCCTACCAGCCGCTGAAACACGGCGGGGTTTAAGACCGCCGACCGCGAGCGGGGAGGGGCTCACTGCCGACCGCCTGGAGTGAGAGAACCGCTGCCAGGGGCGGGGGAGACCCCTTCTGTTCACCGAGAACACGGCGGGTTGTTCCGTCCGCCAGTGGCTGGAGGACTGCCTCTGATCCGCCTGGAGAGGTGCGGCTGTCGTCCGATAGAGGGTGGAGGAGTGGCCGAGGAACAAGCTGCGGCATATCGGAGAACTGGCGAGTTAGAGTTTCTCTCCTTTCTCTCTCTCACTGCCGCTCCGCTTTGGCCTTTTCCCTCTTTTAAATTTTACAGTTTTTTGGGGGGGGTACTACACTGTTACAGGAAGTACCCCCCAATTTTAATTATTTCTGTTTCCCTCCCCTTGTCCCCTCCCTCGTGCTTACTAGGGATGTGATAAAATATTGATATATCACTGTGGCAGGGCGGAGGGCGGGGCCGGGTCGTGATCCTACACACCCGGTCCCGTATTAGACTAATTAAGCCTCCGAGGGATAAAGGCCGACTGCAGAGGATCGTGTGGGAGAGAGAGATTGTTTACGGACATGTCCGTCATGTTTGTGTGTTTATGTTGTCTTTTAAGTTTATCATTAAACTATTATTTATATTGAAAAGACGGTTCTCGCCTCCTCCTTGCCATTGATCCCATTACAATCACTTACTGATCTGCAATTTTTATATATTCTATAAATATTTGAGGCATTGATATATTAAAATTAGCCAACATTAAAATTAGAATCCCTCTTTGCTTGCTTTCCAATTCACTCCATTGGCCTCTGTTTAACACTGAAGCACAAACACACAGAACGAGCTGATGCAGCGCAGCGTTATGGGAGAAAGGTGCCTCTGATTGTTCCTTGCAGGGTACTCAGCCTTACAGACTCCTTATGGTTAGGATTAGATGAGATCTGCTGACTCCCAGAATGCCCATTTGTACAGTGGGTGCGGAGCAGCAGATGGCGGTCCAAAGTTACAAAGGTTTTTGTACTTCTTCAAGAATGAACAAAGTGATGTTGATGAGTTTGCAGGTTAGTGTATGAAACTGGTTTAACCATGCAAACTGAACAAATAGAGATGGCAACGTTTATTATGCAATGTCTCTGTATGAAGCCTTAAATAGGTCTTTCATTAAAGCTATCAAACCATAAAAAGTCATACTTGTAACTGGAAATGCATTGTGCAGGATCTATGAATGATCCATGTAAACAATATATTATCCAACGATGGCTAGAGTAAATAATCTTTGTCCTTTGATATTGATTTGGGCCAAATTTAATGGATGATGACTCATAGACATTATAGTCATTACAGTTTTATCTTCTGTTAATGCCTGATCTTCTGTAAAGCTGCTGTGAAACGATGTGTGTTGTGAAAGGCGCTAAACAAATAAAAATGACTTGACTTGAAAACTATGCAAGTTGAGCACCTTGGCGCTTCTGAATTTTGATGTTGAGCATTGGCGGTGTGTGCATACCTTCTTTGAATTTTAGAATGCGCCAAGTCGTCCTCCAGATGCATCTCTTTAATTTACCCAGCCACTAAAATTTTCCCAATGTTGTGTTGAGAAAAATTTGGGATAGGATAAAGACTATTGTGAAACAAGCAGCCCAATGTATATCGGAACAAAATCCCAATAAATATAAATAATCATCGGGAAAATCTTTCAAATATTGATGTGTGAAAAAGGCATTGATCCCAAGCCTAGTGTTTACATTGGACTCTTTAAAGGCACAGCAGCAATAAAATGACTTCTTAATTCTAAGGGTTTGGGAAAGGGTGGAAAATGGTCATGAAAAGAACATTTTGGCACAAATTTTTTTCAATAAATGTATGAAATGACCCCTTTAAGACCACGACAATTGAATGGAACATCAGTCTTTCGCAGCCCTGAGAATGACAGAGAAATAAGATATTGACTCAGACTGAAAGAGCATCACACCTGTTATAGGTGACACCTAATAGTGGCCCAGACTGTGTGAGAACATTTGAGGCAGATGTGAGCACAGATTGAATGGTGATGGCACCAGCTGGTGCGGCCAGTTTATTAGCCCTTGGAAGCAGAGAAAAGAAACTCTTCCCTCGCTGCTGCAGAGATTTTCCTCAGGACTGAGACATGCATGAGGCCCAAACTCCAGTGGCATCTGGGCCACTTGTTGGATGTGGAGGGGGATTCCAAAAGGCCAGAGGGTCTAGTGGTTCCATTAAAGCAGGTGAAGTCGGGGTGAGGGTTCGACTCATTGCTATGATGTGCAGTGTAGGTGGCAACTCCCACTGCTAATCATGCTTAATTTGGTAATTAGCACAAATTATGCAATTAGTCTCCCCCATTGTTGAGCTTGCCCTGTGGCGACATTAATGGGACATCCTACACCAGACAGATTTTCCCATAGAAA
Organism: Xyrauchen texanus; assembly: GCF_025860055.1. Taxonomy (NCBI): domain Eukaryota; kingdom Metazoa; phylum Chordata; class Actinopteri; order Cypriniformes; family Catostomidae; genus Xyrauchen; species Xyrauchen texanus. The sequence goes on from NC_068277.1 coordinate 8,904,854, forward strand.
TGAAAAATCACATATGCCACAGATCTCAACTAGCACATAGTTTTCCAGCTAAAGGGGTCATAAAATGGAGAATAGAATTTCCCTTGATATTTTAGGCATATAAGATGTAACTGTACCATAAAAACATTCTTTAAATTTCAGAACTCAAAACTTCCTCCCCAGTCTAAAAAGAGCATTTATAGTTACCACCCTGCTGAAACATCTAATTTTGAAATCTCTCTGTTCGTGACATCATGAAACATTGCTAATTTGTATTTACACATCCCAACAACATGCAACCCTTGGCCCCGCCCACTGGCACGCAGTTCCAAGAGAGCAGACCTTCCGTTGCTAACTATTCCTAACATAACACCTAAGGCGACCCATCTGGACTATTTTAAATTATTAGTATATAAACCTGAACTACACAAACTCTTTGATCGCTGCCATGTACCTTGCCGCTGTGTCAAGTTACAACTCTGAAAGGGAGAAGCAATTCTCTTTCATTCAGCTGCTGCCTGTGTTGCTTTGATCACAATCGTGTCATGGACGCGTTCTTTTGCCCATGTGCTCTATTTTTAAATGTTGGTGTATGTAAACATAGGACGTCTTTGACGATGGATATCTTTGACCATTTCGGTGTGTTTCAGACGATGTGAACCTCAGTGCATATGTGTGTGTGTAATTTCACCGTGCTTTGTACTATGATGATGTGTTCATGTCACATCATCTTCCGGCTCATGTCAGTGTGGATTGCTTGTGAACCAGTCATAATACAATTCAAGCTTTGCAAACGAACTGTTATTGAAGGATGGGGTAGTTAAAAACACCTCAAAAACATAAGTAAACTGTTTAATTCATGAATATTTAAAATGTCATGACTGTTTGATAGTTTATGGTGCCCTGTGTTAACAGTTATGCTTGAGAAGAACAGTTTATATAATATACTGAGATGCAACGTGTTGGATGTGTGTTATGTGTAAACATAAAATGATCTGCAATTTTGTTTTATAATGTCGAAGTTCATTTTCTTTCAAATGAGTTTGCTGAATTTGAGGGGCTGCATGATGTTAGCCAATCAGAACAGTGGGCGTTTATATCGAAGTTTTAAGGAGGCAATTAGGCCAAAACCGAATGTTTCAGACAGAGGGACAAAAACAGGGTGGAAAATGATCATATATTGCTTAATTGTGACTGTTTTGGTACACAAAAACTTTGATAACATTATCATTGGGCCTCAGGAAAGATAATACAATTATTTAAAAAAAGCACTTCATAACCCCTTAAAGTTTGACCCAAATCATTATCAAAGCACAAAGATTATTTACTCTAGTCATTACTGAATGATATATATTGTGTATACGTATATTTCATAGAGCCTATACAATGTATTTTCAGTTACAAGTCATTCATTTTGTGGTTTGGCAGCTTGAATGAAACCTATTGAAGGCTACATACAGAGAAATTGCATAATAAGCGTTGCCATTTCCATTCGTTCAGTTTGCACAGTTACACCAGTTTCATTCTCTAACATGCAAACTCATCAACATCATTTTGTTGATTCTTGAAGAACAAAAATCTCCATAATTTTGGACTGCCATCTGTTGCACTACATCAGCTCTTCCTCTGTGTGTGTGTGTGTGTGTGTGTGTGTGTGTGTGTGTGTGTGTGTGATACTTGTGCCTCTCCTGACTGCAACCAGCCTCTTGTGGTCTCCCAACACTATTACACCGGATTGTTAAACAGAGGCCAACTGACTGAATTGGAAAGCATGCAAAATAGGCTTCTAATTTACATCAACTATAATCTATGTATCGATACTTTATGACATTCCTATTGGTTGTATAAATATCATTCACACAGAGTTTATGACCTTATATTAATTGAGAGACCACATGCAATATTTGTACCGCCATTGGTGTGTGAATGTGAGTGTGGATGGGTGATTGGGACACAGTGTAAAGCGCTTTGGTAACCTCTAAGGTTAATAAAAAAGTGCTATATAAGTGCAGAACATTTACCAGACCATTTACCTTAAACTAATTTGTCCCATCACAGGACTGTTCAAGTAAACTGCAAAAAGCTACCCACAGATAAGACTGTGTTCCTTTCAGTCACTCAGAGCCATGGGGCTTTAAACAAGGTGAGAGGTGGGAGGGTGTGTACACCCACAAAAAGAGAAAGACATAACTGCAGTGTTCTGCTTGCTGGCTCATAAAAGAGAACAACTTTGTTTTTTTTCTTTTCAATCAATCTCTACAAATTGGTCGAGACAATGACCAAGTTTACATGCACAATCTTACACCGATTATGCTTCAGAAACCAAAATGTGTGTGGCCATGTAAATGGCTTTCCTTGATTGAAGTAAAGTCCTAAACAGTTTAAGCAAAAACCGATCCGCACATTTCGAATTTTGCCCATCACCCCGATTTCGCTCTGCATTTAACCACCTTTAGCTGCATCTTACCAGCTTATCCAATGTGCACAAGAGTTGTGGGCATGACTGTTTACATTTTGAAATCAAAAGCAGAGAATAACCTGATGATTTCGTGTTTTTCTTGCATTGTCACATTTTTTGGAATAAGCAGATTTTATTTTTCAATAGTTATCACCCTATTGGTGAACATGTAAACACACTCAGTGTTTCTGTGTCGGCTAGACAGGGAATGTTCCGATAGTGCCACAAAGCCATAGTGTTATACTTGTAGGTGAAATCAACCTACAAATGGCTTACTTATACCTGACTCTGCACATTAAGATGAGAAGAAAGAATTTTAACATTGAAAAAATTACACATCAGCTTTAAGTATTCAAGAACAGTTTTCCCCTTCTTTCTTATACTTCCTGTGTTTCTTATTTCAGATCGGCCCAGTGCTAGCAACTGCCAAGTCAAATTCCTCGCAGAATCTATCTGACCTGTGCTGGCCAATGAAAACCTTTTCAGATTCTGAATCTTAATGGCACCAGAAATCATTCCGCTACATATTTATTGATGGGCGCTGGCACAAATGACAAGCTCTCCAGTGCTGGATATGAACAAAGGTCTGCTTTTAAACCATAAAGTGTTTCAGCGTCTATTCCACCATCACAACACCCCATGTCATGCATACAGAGTAAGGCTTTGCAAAGAGCTAGGCAAGGAGAAACATCTTTCTCTCCCATCAACCGCTGTGCCAACCGCTACCTCAATGGGACCTTGAGAGCGGCTGCCAACAGCACGTCCTCTAAGAACCTGTGATTCACAGCGTGCTCTAAAAAGACTCGGATTTGTGTGCGTGTCTGTCCTGAACAATGTCAGCCAAGACTGTAACGACTAGCGAGCGCTATTATTCCTAAGACTTGGGTGCATGCCATCTTTTTGGTTAAGCGCGAGGGTAGGGAGAGCGAGCAAACCAGAGCAAGTAAAAAGGTAAAGAGGAAGACAGGAAAACAGAAGGGGGAGGAATAAAATAAGTTAAAAGCAGACTTGGTTTTGGCAAAACAGACAGGATCCTGGCTCAGGTGTATGACAAACTTCATTTTAACTACATACCTTCTGTCTTAGCTCTCTTAATGTGCTACTGGGCCTCAGGGACTGAGTTTGTCAATCCAGTGCACTGAAAATCCAACATACATGTAGGCAATAAAGGCAGGCATTTGTGAAATGAGACTCAAGCAAGGTCAAACGACCAAGTGCATCAATCAGTAGTCAATTTCATTTTCCATCTGATTAAAATCAATAACCTTAATCAATGACAAAAGCCGCGACAAACTAAATTAAATGGACCATTAAATGAAGAGTTCTTAGCAGTAGGAGGAAGTATCAGCAAAAGAGATTGCTATTTAAGTAAAATAAATCAACTTACACTAAAGTCCTATTCGGACAGGATTAGGTTTCAGGACATAATGTCTGTAAATTAATTCCTACTGCAGATGTCTGTAATGTTTACTGTCAATTTGCATGGGATGAGCAATGTCTGTAGAAATCACAGAGATGTGTGCGTGAACTACATCTGTACACTGCCGTCAAACGTAACTGACCAATCAGAAAATGTTTTTAGAAGTGCTGATTATTTATGCAGAAAATATTAAAGCTGAAGTATGATATGCCTGCGACACTAACGCCACCAAATGGAATTGCAAAAATAAACAATGTTTTAAAAAAAGCTTTCAGAATAAGCCCCTTGTCTGCTGTTGTTCAAATAGCCAGATAGCCCCGCCCCCAACTCGCACCATTGGTTGAGTAATGTTGTTGGGGCGGGTCCAAGCAGGTTGCTCAAAACACAGTTTTTATAGAATTTTTATAGCACCACAGAGACTCAGGGGCACATTAACTAAAGAATGAATTGCGCCCATAAGCACCGTTTTTTGCAAGCGCTAACTGTGATAGTCAAGCGCCCGGTTCACTAAAGGACTTATCCAGATCCAGATATGGTGCAGACGTGCCCACAAAATCGCTGCTGAATGCAATTTGCACACGCAATTCCAATCTTGTGGCCCAATTCTAAGCACAATATATTGAAGGTGCAGAACAATTTCAGAGCTGATTGCACCAGCTAAACGTGATTGCAGGTGGTTAACAAATAAGACTGAAATACCACGCACAAATGTGGTGCAACTGTTTAGTGTATCTGCCCCACAGTGTTTAAAATTTTTGAGAAAATGAATCTATGAATGGCTTGTAGTTGTCTCTGTATTTAGAGGGATAGAAGAAAAAATTACATTCTTCGGCTTTAAACATGCGCATTCACTGTATGTTTGGGATTATTAGTAGAAATTGATTGGAGTGTCTTTCAAAATACAACAGGACTGGTGACATTAGCAAGCCTTGAAATTAAAAAAATTGGCAAGACGTTCACAACATTTAATTTTTATTTGTCCTACCGGAAATTTTTTTATGAAATGCGGAGCTGAACTGTCCGAACAACACATTTAAACCTCAACACAGTTTTCTATGTGGACTACTTTTACCTGAGGTTATTTTTTCAGGGCATTTTATAGAAGGTAAAAGGTGATGTAATCTTTGCTGGCACAGTTAACTTACATTCCCATTACATTACCCCACCTGCCCATTTAAAACGAATCCCATCTGAAAAGGCTTAATTGACCCTTCACTGAGCCCAACCTTTAAAAAATGTACTTACCAATCTGCCCTTAACAACTGTTGCCATCTGCAATATTATCATACATGCTCTTTTCTAATGTAAGTTTGGTAAGATGTATGGATTAATTTTATGCAGGCTTTAAGTGCTTTTTGGACCTTTAAAGTTCTGCCCACCATTCACTTGCATTGTATGGATCAACAAGCAAGCAAGTAGATCAATTCTTCTAAAAATCTTTGTTTGTGATCAGCAGAAGAAAGAAAGTCAAACACATCTGGGATGGCATATGGGTGAGTAAATGATGAGAGAATTTAAAATTTTTGGGTGAACTATTTCTTTAAAGGCATCACAGGCCAATGTAGAGTGATTAAAATCAGTCACTTTTGAGGTTCATTTTCAGTAAAGATGCTGCTTAGAAGGCAGTTACCGATGTAGGCTAGTTTTGGAAGAGGGCTAATGACTCTGACACATTGCCCTCATGACCTTGCATTAACTGAGCTGTGGCCCTGGTTCTTAATAACAGAGGAAATAGACCAGTCACAAAGTCGTCCACCGAGACGTGGACACAATTAGAAGTTAATGCCATTTCCTTATCCAATCACATCTCATTATCCCTCACAGTCATAGTGAGGAAGCCCAGACCCACCAGAAACACTCCTGAAAAGACCAGCATGGTTCATCACATCAAACCATCCTGGACCAGCTTGGACCTGGAAATTGCTGGTCTTTTCAACAGAACAGCATGCCATGGCATGTGATTTAACAAGAACGCACCATGCCAGATATTCTACGGAAAAACTGGTGCTCCAGGAGTTAAACACCGGCCACTGATAAGGTTTCAGGAAGTGATACAGTCGGCTCCCTGTGTACTACAGTCTTCATAAACCCCCCTCCAATCCCTCATTCTCAGTTCTTCCTGCCTTTCTATCTTTCCCTGCACCTCTGAATACAGTCAGCTGAACACAAGAAGTCTCATTGTTGCTCCTCAACTGCCTGGGAGCCCTGCAGGCCTGACCATAACTTAACTGTTTCTGTTTGTGGCCTATTTAGAAAACAGCTGTTGCATTCACCAATCACATGCATTATATAGGAGCAAGCCAGCATCTCTACAGTCCCAACCTCTTAAATATCCTTGTGCTTTGCCTTTATCAACAGGGATATATCCAGATAGGACCATATCTGATCTTCAACTGTCAAGCGAATAGATAAAGTTATCTGAATAGGAAGAATATCAGTGAGAAAAAGATAATGCCAGAAAAAAATGTAAGTAACATTGATTCCGACCCCTTATAGTTGAGGTACATTCATTATAAGCTACATAGGGAATCAGTGAAAATCAAATATCTATTTGAGAAATTAAACGGTTTTCAATGAGCGTACTGAATTAAAGACAAAGAACTACACAACAAAAGGCTCTCTGACCAACACCCACACACTCACAACCCTCCCTATGCTCAATCAAGCATTTATAATGTTTGTGCTGACATATAAGATTAAAGAAATAGTTCACCCTGAAATGATGTTTCTTTCATCATTTACTCACCCTCATGCCATCCCAGTTTTGTAAGACTTTCTTTCATCTGCTGAACATTAATGAAGATTTTTAGAAGAATATATCAGCTTTATAGACCCATACAATGCACATGAATGGTGGCCAGAACTTTGAAGGTTCAAAAAGCACATAAAGGCAGCATAAAAGTAATCCATAAGACTCCAGTGTTTAAATCCATATCTTCAGAAGTGATATGACAGGTGTGGATGAGAAACAGACCAATATTTAAGTCCTTTTTTACTATACATTATCCTCCATACCCATGATATGCATGAAAGAACATGAATTGCCAAAAACAAAACAAAAAGTGAAAGTGAAAGTGGAGGTTTATAGAGAAAAAAAATTACATATTGATCTGTTACTCACCCACACCTGTCATATCACTTTAAAAGATATGAATTTACCCACTGGAGTCACATAAATTACTTTATGCTGCCTTTATATGCTTTTTGGATCTTCAAAGTTCTGGCCACCATTCACTTGCATTGTATTGGAAAAAGTCATACACATCTGGACTGGCATGATGGTGAGTACATGATGATTTTTTTTTTTTGGGGGTGAACTATCCCTTAAAGCTTGCATCTGATGATCAACCCCAAAGGGAAACGCCATGTAATTCCAATATTCAATGACTTTTGTAGTTGTCTGTAAAGGGAAGTCTTCCTAACAGCCCAAAATGTAACTCCTTTTTTAGAATAAATCTTGACATCTGCAGTCCCCATACGGCAAGTGCAAGGAAGTGTAAATGAGCTTCACCAAGTGTTCATGCACATGTCAAGATGTACAGTGAAAAAGGAGTTACATTTTGGTCTGTTCTCATCCAAAAAGATCATATCGCTTCAGAAGATATTAAGTAAACCGCTTGAGTCGTATGAATGGCCTTTATGTCCTTTTCAGAGAATGATAGTGTTGGACCCCATTGACTTACATTGAACTGACAAAAACACCTCTCATCTCCATCAACATGAAGAAAGAATGTAATTAGAGTTTGAGATGACTAAAGGTCAGTAATTGAGGAGAGAATGATCATTTTTGGGTGAACTAGGCTATTCGTTTCATTCTTGAGCTACACTTAATTTATTTACTGAAATAAAGTAATTAGAACCAGCACAATATATTTATGAAAACATGTACTTCACTCAATAATCATAGCATTTAAACCTTATATACCAAACACAAAAAGAGAATGCTTGCATATTATACTTGTGCATATTGTGTAGGAACTGCATTTAAGAATCTGTGAACCCAAAGTTCTCTCACCCCACACACACACACACACACAATCCTCAAATCTGTAGACCATACAGGAATCCATCCATCCACCACTGTGGCGTGTACAGGCCTATCTGCTGTCATTCAACAAATTAAGGATTAAGTCAGACAAAAAGCTTTGTTAAAGAACTGGCTTCAATAAACCATGCATACAGGTTTTAGGCCTAGCCCTCGAAGATCAGTACAAAAATTATTCAAATGCCCTCCTGAAGCGTTCAATGAACAAACCGGATCCTTCAGAGCTAAATGAAATTCAAGACAGAATATACTGAGTCTCAGTTCCTAAAAAATGGTGCTGGAAGAAACTGCAATGGCATTCCTCCGATTTTCAGAAAAGGTAAAAACGTAATAACCCAAAGCTTTTCCCTCTCCTCTCACCATCAACCTAGTGGCCCAATCCACAAAGGACGCAAGTTCTAATGCAAACTGGAGCAAACTGCAGACTGCAACTGTCCGGTTTGAGGATGACTCAATGCCTAAGTGAATTTTATCACTGACAACAGACATCCAGCCCACTGGTGCACTTGTGGTCATGGAGATGGGTTGAGAATGAGTTTAAGTAGCAATCTTTTCATCTTAATGCATTTTACTCTGGGTCAAGACCGATCTAAATGCTTTAGAAGACAAAAGAGACCTGAACGTATCAAAATAAGGCTTGCTGCCTAAATTAAAGAAACAATAACAAAAATCATTTATTTGTATTTATTTATTTAATCAAGGACAATACACATTAATTAACATCATGTCGATGTATAACGTGCCAGATTTAGCCAAGACAGCTAATTTACATCTGACGTCCCTGGGCAGATAAATAAATACATTCAGAGAGCTGATTTGGCTGTTTTGCTCTTGTCTGTCTCCATTCACAGTGCCAGACCACCAATGACAGGGTTCGGACCAGTGCAGCACTACATACAAAGGGTGGCATACCACTAACAAACCTCAAACCACACAGAAGGCAAGCAGCTCTACCGCCTACCAGACTTAAAACATAAAAATTGACCTGTGACATAATATTACAATTTTGTGTTTTGCCCTTAAAAGAGGCAGGGAAAGAGTTTACCACTGCTACTGTATACAGCAACTTTCTAATTTGCTCTTTGATGTTACAAACATTTGCATGCTGTGTAAAGGGATAGGTCACCCAAAAAGAAAATTCTCTCATAATTTTCTCACCCTCATGCCATCCCAGATGTGTATGACTTTCTTTTTCTGCAGAACACAAACGAAGATTTTTAGAAGAATATCTCAGCTCAGTAGGACCATACAATGCAAGTGAACAGTGATCTGAAATTTGAAGGTCAAAAAGCACATAAAAACAGCATAAAGGTAATCCATACTCCAGTGGTTAAATCTATATCTTCAGAAGAGATATGATAGGTGTGGGAGAGAAACAGATCAAACTTTATGACCTTTTTACTATAAATCTCGACTTTCACATTGTTTTTGTTACATTTTTGGCGATTTGCATTCTTTGTGCATATCGCCACCTACTGGGCAGGGAGGAGATTTTATTGTAAAAAGAAAAGAAAAAAACTTAATCACACCTATCACATCGCTTCGAAATATATGGATTTAACCACTGGAGTCATATGGATTACTTTTATGCTACCTTTATGTGCTTTTTTAGCTTCAAAGTTTTGTCCCCCATTCACTGGCATTGTATGGACCTACAGAGCTGAAATATTCTTCTAAGTCTTCATTTGTGTTCTGCAGAAGAAATAAAGTCATAAACATCTGGGATGGCATGAGGGTGAGTAAATGATGAGATGAGTGGACTATCCCTTTAAAAGCAACATTTGAACTGGACCGAAATAAGCTGTGGGGATCGACTCTAGAGGAAAAACACTGTGCATCAAACTTGAGGGAGAAAAACACGTTCACACTGTGTCACCACATTCTGTTGTAATAATGTACAATGACATTGAATTATGTTGTAAATAAAATTGTTGTCTCTTTATTGTTACAGTCAGCAGCCCCAATTGCACCAAACCAGGTTTCCCAAATTAGCATTTCCAACACTTGTTGTTTTAATAGGCTAATTATTATATATATATATATATATATTTTTTTTTTAAATAGTTTGTAGTCAGTATAACACCTGTGCCAACAATTACATCACCAAACTTGTGAACAAGCTACACAAAAAAAAAAATCAACACGTGACCAGCAGATTCTGATATAATGTTTTAGCATAACATTCGATGGCATTTAATTGTTGTAAATAATAAAGCTGTGCCCCATTGTAACCAAGTTGGCAAGTTGTATATTACGGTTTAACACACATAACATATCACGGTTAATGCTTTATTGTGCGTGTTCGTTTAAACGATCAGTTTGTGGTGCAAAAAATGTCCATTATATAAATAATAAAAAGACTTTTGAATGAAATAATCACCTCTCCAGTGAAGTCTTCATCTCCTAAAGTGCCCACGCCACTCATCAACATCACCAGAATGGAGTAGATTACAGTCCGTCTCCACAGCAACGTGAATGGGTCATCCCATAATACTGCCATTCTCAGCGGGATGAGGAAACCGACTGACCGCTGATGAATCAATTGTAGTAATGGAATCTCCTTTTTTTTAAATGTAACCAAAGAGGTTCGAATCAAACTGCCTGTAATTTAAACAGTGTTGGGTGTAATGCATTACTAAGCAATTGATTACTGTAATTAAATTACTTTTTCATTGCAAAACAGTTACAGTTTCTTATGATGTAATTGCAATAAATACTATAGAACAATTCTATTTAAACAATAGTGAATTTAAATCGGAATTTAACGATTAATGTTAAAAATACATGTTTTCTAATTTAACGCTGCCCCCTTAAATTCTTTGGCCAGTTCATGAATAATTTATTTGATTTTATATGATTTATTTGACAGAATTAAAAGAACAATGTCAAGTCTATCCTTGTATATTTCATCTGGTCGAGGTTGCTCATGGTTTTAGAAAGTAATTAGTGATAAGTAATGCAATTTCTTTTCAGGCAGAGTAATTAGTACAGTAATCTAATTACACGGTAGAAGATGTAATTAGTAGTTAGTAATTAATTACTTACCCAACACTGAATTTAAATCATATAAACCCAATGCATTTGATTTCAAATCAATGTGCAACTGAGTTCTGGCTCCTCTTCAAAGTGTAAATAAAAGTTTATTGATTTAAATCAAACTCTATGCTATATAAATGAAAGAAAATATCATTTTGGCGTCTCTTCTAGTTAGTTGTCCACCTCCTCAGAAGCGCATGGTTTCTTCAATGTATCTCAGCAAGTTTTAAGGGTTGCAGAAGTGGACTCCCAAAGTGTTGCACGAACGAGTCTTTTGAAAAGTTCCGATGCTCAGACTGAGTGTTACGTCCCTTTCACGTGCTGCCCACAACATGTATTCATTTATAGCTACAGCCCACTTCAAATTATTCCTATTCCCTTTCGTAGTATCACTCGGTAAACCAAGCATGAATAATCGCAGAACAGTTGTTGTAATGAATAACTCAAGAGAGGTTTGAACGAGTGTTTTCTGTCCATGTATAACAGAGTTTTGTTTTACCGCGTGACCAAAACTGACATAAAAACAACGACTCCTAGAACGATCCCGCGCTGCAACAACCACAAACAAGAGACGGAGCGACTCAAGAAGACACCTGCTTTGGCTCGACGCCCTGCTTGTACTGATTTAATGTTATGGGTTTCTTCACGTTAAAATCCACGTTTTTTCCCCCCTCTCAGTTTCCCTGGACGGCGTCCACTTTGCATCTGGTGCGCGCTCTCACGGGTCGTTTGCAACACCCCTCATGCGGGCAGTTTGTGGCTCGGACTTTGTGCCGACGCTTACTGCTTGTCCCGCTGCCATTAAGCTGAGGAGGAGGAGCACAAACAGAACTGATATCAGTCAAGTATCGAGTGCCACCTCCTAGCCAGGACACTGAAGAATATTTCGACCAGCAGCTGTCTATGAAAACGTTTGCTATTTTCAATGAGCTTAAAGGTGCACTCAGTCATTTCCCTCATGCACTGCTCGGTCATTTTTGTTTCTTTAATAAATATGGTTTCCTTTTTTGATGGCTTCTAGACTTGGTGACTTTGTGTCCATTTGATATCTGAACACACACAAAGTAATTGGAGTTTATTCCATCAGTCTAAGTGGGGAAAAAAAATTACACTTACACTGTTCCCGGTCAAAAGTGACCGCCATAGTAAATGAATGGGAAACACTATAAATCACTTATATATATATATTTCCAAAAAAAAACTATAAAAATCTGCCACAATGCAGAACACACACACACACACACACACACACACACACACACACACACACACCAAAATGAATTGGTGAGACCATAACACATCTACAATACTGAACACACACACACACAGATTCATCTTGTTACAGCCATGGATACATTAGGTGATTAATTTTTATTCTACTAATTTCATGTATTCAAAAACTGACCAAGAAATAACCTCAAACAAATTTAAAAAAATGCTAAACTTTGACAGAAGTAGTCTTTGATAATGTTTAAATAAATATCCAAATGCAGAACTTCATATAAATCATCTTCTCTCTTCAACCAGGGATGAATAAGCAGCTCTCTGCAGCCACCTAGTGTTTATACTTGTAATTTCATCTGGTTTTTATGTTTAAATGGACAGCACAGTTTGATTCTTGAAACTTTAAGCATTCAAACAGTTTATAATTATAAGGATTGGTACGGTATTTGAGAAAATATTCATAAGACATTTTTAAAAAGTCAATTTTCAAGCTCAAGGTCATATAGGTAAATAAATTAGTATATAAAATGAACTAAAGAACTTAAGGGCTAAAGACATGAATTGTACTTGTGCAATATATGTAGGAAATTATGAGCACTCACATTCAAATGAAGACTCCAGTCATATCAGTAACCTTATAAAAGCTGTTTTATCCTACATGGAGAGGGTCTGCACATGGGTGCTGCCATATTATGATCACATGACCAGCCGAATATTACTCGCTTAATCTCAGTAACCGTCCTGTTATTTGACACTTTCACTCATTGATTAAAGTCATCATGGCTGACTGTGAATCCTACATTTCTACAATGAAAACTATTGATTTGAAATGATGCTTATTTACCAATTTTATCACACTAAAATCATGTTAACACACATATTGTTACATCTCATCGCTATACTTTTGAAACAGTGAGTATTTTAATGTTTACAGATTGGCCCCATTCACTTCAATTGTAAGTATATGGTAAATGGTCTTCACTTATATAGCACCTTTTTAACCTTAACGGTATTCAAAGCGCTTTACACTGTGTCCCATTCAATGATGGCAGAGCTGCCATGCAAGGCGCTAGCCTGCCATTGGGAGCAACTTGGGGTTCAGTGTCTTACCCAAGGACACTTCGGCATGTGGGCCTGTATTCAAACCACCAATCCTGCAATTAGTGACAAAAGAAGCATTTACTTAGCTAATTAATGAGGAGGACATATTGCTGTTTCCATATAATAGACTATCTAACTCTAAACCAAATGCTAAACTTTTGGGAATTTTTATTACCTTAAAATGTATGCTTAGAGGCAAACCTTAATTTATGAGTCATGAGTCATTTTCCATTTAGAAAGGTTGTTGTCACACTTACCGAACTTCAGAGGACATACAGTATTTGTTACAGTAAGATCAAAACCACATTCACATATAAATACATAAAACTATATAAAAAGAGAAAATATTGCTAAAATATGTTAGTAGGGTACATTTAATATTTGTGTTATGTGCATGCACTTATGAAGATTTGTTTTACATTGAAATACCACTTTACACACCAGCTTACCATCATCTTCTATCAGATGTTATGCTTAAATCGTATTCTTCAAATTATTTAAGAATAAAATGACTTTAAGTTAGTTTTGATTCAGATATAGGTGAAATCATTTTGCTTAGCTTATTGTTGTAGTCATATACCATGTGTTTATTCAACAGCAGAGCCCCCATTAATGTGTTAATGATTAAATAAATAAAGATGTGTAGTGGTCTAAACCACATAGCTGGTAATCAGAAGGTTGCTGGTTCCATCCCCACAGCCACCACCATTGTGTCCTTGAGCAAGGCACTTAACTCCAGGTTGCTCCGGGGGGATTGTCCCTGTAATAAGGGCTCTGTAAGTCGCTTTGGATAAAAGTGTCTGCCAAATGCATAAATGTAAATAAAGATGCAGTACATAATTTAATGAATCAAATGAGGGTAGAGGACCAGACTTGGCTTATTAAAAGAATGTTGTGAATTTAAACTATTGGTTAGTATGTTGTTAATCTGAGAGGTTCAAAAACAAGTTGTACTATATTGTGTTAATGGTGCATCACCCTCTTGTGGTTACAATATTGAACTACATGTAGGGGAAACTTATTACACAAGTTAACTACAAACAAGAAGAGTTCCAACAATCAGACACAAGCAACATGACGTCACCAAATCCACCATGTTCTTGATGTCACATGTGCGGTACAATGAAGATTTTAGGGCCAAAATCAGATTGTGAGGTCAGATTCAAACCACGTTTACATTTTGATTAGAGCTGATATTGTTTTTCCCCCATTATTATATTTTGATGTATTTCTTTCATGATAATCCCATATCACCACTCTGCAACTGCCAGCAATATAAGTGGTGATTAGAGTTGAGGGAAACTAAAACTCATACCAAGATCAGAAAATGATGGATATGATGGATATGACGAACTATGATGTTTTTCTTCTGTTTGTTCATTTAAGCTGAACCATGGCCTAGTGGGAAGCATGCATGCATGCAACATACAAGTGTCATTTTTCGAACAAGAACACCCTCTAATACTCTAACAAGGGTCCCTGTAACTGGTCAACTGGTAGGACATGGCGCTAGTAATGCCAATATCATGGGGTTACTTCTTAGGGAACACAAAACTGATAAAATGCATATATACTTGTATATTGAATGAACTGTACAAGTGAACTTTGGATAAAAGTGAAAGAAAAAAGAAAAGAAAAGAAAGCATAGGTAAATAAAGAAGCTGATAAAAAAAGCAGAATTGTAAAAATGTGTTCAAATGTATCATATTTCTATTTGCTTTTACAAAGTATTTAGAGAAGTGTTACAGTTCACCACTATTGAGGCAGGATGTAACAGACATGCATTTAATATAAAACGATGAGATCTTAAACTTAGATCTCAAAATATAACATGGTGGCTCTTTAGGTGAGTGAAATGGTAGATTTATAAAACATACTATTTTTTAATGAGCTATATACCATGAGCTAAAATGGGCTGCATGTAGCCATTTGCCATTTTGCTTGTTACATTTATTAATGAATTACTTAAGCAATCAATTAATTTATTTTTATTTATTTATTTTTGTTTATTAATTTATTTGAATAAATGTGGTCAACTGAGTCAAATGAATTAATATCCTTTCCAGGCATTGATCTCATTGATTCAAACTACCTTGTAATGAAGCTGCTTTTATATTTCCTGGTCCAGAGAAATCATCAAAAGGTATTTGCATTGCACTGTCACATACAAATGAGTGGATGCTTGTAGCGGTAAACATGTTTTTTTTTTTGTGTGAGTGTGAGTGTGCGTGTGTGTGTGTGTGTGTGTGAGTGTGCGTGCGTGTGTGCGTGAGTGTGTTTCTTTTCTTTTCTTTTTTTTAAGTTTACTGCAAACTTGTTAGTGGTATTTAAATACAAATATTACTGTAGGCTACATATGCACATTAGCTGCCTAACCTATACACTAGCAAAATGGACACAGTATTATTATTTTTAGCTTAAACATTACAATATTCATACAGATCAGAAATACAGCAGTAAGTTTTGATTAAACCATCAGTAGATGTTTACACCTAATTTATAATGTAGGTGACATTAGACACAAGGCAAGTTGTTCTCAATATCAGTGATGCAACCTATCGTAATTTTATTTCAGCATAATTGGTTTGACTGAGAAACTTGATTGCAACAAAGTGGGGTAATTTTTTTTTTTTTTAGTTTTTTAGTTTGAGCCACCTTTTCTTTTTTCCACTACCTCAGCTTGACACAGTATGTAAATGGAGTGGTGGTGGTGTAGTGGTCTAAGCACTTAACTGGTAATCTGGTAAGCAGAAGGATGCTGGTTCGAGCCCCACAACCACCACCATTGTGTCCTTGAGCAAGGCACTTAACTCCAGGTTGCTCCAGGGGGATTGTCCCTGTAATAAGGGCTCTGTAAGTCGCTTTGGATAAAAGCGTCTGCCAAAATATAAATATAATAATATATGACCTGGATGATTAAATGTTTAATAGACCCACAGAGATAACTGATGCCTTTGACTGGTCAGCCCAGAAAATACATTTATATATTTGTTGTTTTTTTTTTTGTTTTCTTCAAGGTATTAAAAAAGTTTTCTGTTTCTATTCATCTGCAAAAGTATGAGATTGTTTTAGAGGTTTCTCGGTATCACTTTATAATAAGTTATATTTGATAACATTAGTAAATGCATTATGTATCATGAACTAACAATGAACTGTAAGTGGTGTACAAGGATTGTTTTAATGTTAGTTTACGTGAACTAATGTCTTTAACTAATGTTAACAACTGTAACTTTATTGAAGTGTTTATGGTTTGTCTTTGTTTCAATGGCATTCTTGAATATGTGTTCACCATTTGTAAATTCTGTTGAACAATTTGCATATATTAAAACATTCTGAGTAATAAAACATACAGCTATACCTTGGTTGGTTTATGGATTTTGATTTAAGTTTAACTGTGCAGTTTCTAATTAAATACTTTCTGCTGTCCCAGCTTAATATGAATGGTGATGAATGTATGAGAATTAAATCATTTTTTTGATAATTTTCCTGAAATGTTTTTAAAAATGTGTTTGCTGTAAATTTGTACCACCTGTTTGTCCAAACAATGCAAGACATGCATTGAATCAGTACATTTTCAAGGGGTTCTCTGTTGTATGTATATGCCTATATGCACTTTCTTTTTTCAATAATAATAAAGCTATTTTAAATATTCATATTTGCTTGTCTATTACACTTAGGTTTGTTAAATTATAAAAGTTAAAAGTCTAATAAAAGTTTTTTTTTTCTAATAAATGTTTATTAGAAATGTGTCAATCAAATAACAAGCATCGTTTTCCTTTGCTTCCCTGATCACTCCGATGGATTGTGTGTTTTGGAAAAACATGGGCTGGAAAAAACATATGTTAATTGAATGTGATGACAAGGCTTGCTATTGTTCCCTGCCATGATGAGCTCAGTGGGGTTGTGTCTGAAGCCATAACATTTGGCTGATGTAAATTTTTCAGTGTGTGAATTACAAACTCACCTCACAGAACTGTCTTCAACCATCATCAATTGAAAAATGAGGAGGTAAATGAAAGATTAGACCTAGGTTCAGAATAGTATATATATGAGTGTTGTTTCAACGTCTGTAACTTTGCTGTGGTTCTTGCTGATATTTGGTATGGTAGCACTACTTCCATTAAGTTCTCATTTGAATCAGTTGCTTCTCTTTGTTAATTCTCATTTGTAAGTTATTTTGGGTAAAAATAATTTGCTAAATGACATACATTTATTGTGGTTATCAAATTTGCTTGATCAAGGTAATTCTTGTTTGTGTTGGTCACTCTCACAATTCGGGAAAAGTTCTACTGTGTGCAGTTGTGAATCAAGTATAGGTACTTCGGAAAGATGTGTTCGCAATCCTCTCGATCTGTCAGATCGTATTGTGTATTTTACATGTATATATTCTAACCTCCAAAACTTGTATTAATCATTTGTTTAACAGAGTTCAAGATATGACAGTACATGTCCTGCTTCTGATGATAATCCATGGCATGGGTGGTCCAGCAATGTGCAAAGGTAAATGCACTCACTTATTCACTTTTAGACTGCTTTGGGGCGGTAGTCAAATCCCGAATGCCAGTTTAAAAATATCCTTTGGGTGTGATGCAGTTATTAAAAAATGTAGATGCATAATAAAATATTGTAATAATTTAGAAGTTGTATTAATGTTATTGTCATGTATTATGTCTCCAGTAATCTTGGGCTAGCTATGGAACAATGAGCTACTGTATGTTATATTATTGCATTTTCATAATTTAAATAAAATAAAAAATTGGGTGGGGGGAGGAGGAATAAAAAACAAAACAAATAAAAGTTAAAATCAGAAGAACTAAACAGAAAAAGATAACAACTAAATAGCAATCAAGGCATTAATGCATACATGCAATTTATTCTCTTTCTTTTAGATTCATTTGGAGAATACCTACGAAAGATCCACGATAACTCGCCTAAGCAGTGGACAAAAGCAGTGAACCCAACGACAAAGAATCCATGTAACATGAATGAAGCTACAAAGCAACAAATGATCGAGGACACTATGTAAATACCAACCTTTTTACGTTGTCTAATGTCTGATACTTGTTGTGGCTTGATTTCAACCCTGTTTATGTCACTGTTGTGTAGATGTCAGAGGGAACACATACATGAGGTTATAAAAGCTGACTTTTCTTTGCCATCCAAAGATTACATTTTCGAACACTTTACCATAAGCGTGTTTATGATCAATTTAACCGACACGGCAAAGGGTGTTGTGCCAATCACTGCTCCAAAGGTAAGATTCTTCTTACATTCATAGGGAAAAAACTGCTGGCAAATTAATAAATATATGACAATAAAATGTAGATGAAGTTTTATTAATTTAGTTTTGCCTTTTAAGGTAAATAGTTCTACTCAGACAGCACAAATATGGATTCCAGAGGAGGCTTTTCAAAAGGTCTCAAAGGATATTCAAAAAGTTGGTGTAGTCACCTATGAATCTGACGAGCAGTTTAAAGTAAAGTTAAATCTTATCCTTTTTTTCTTCTTTTTTACTGTCCTGTAAAGTGCTTTATTAGATTTGGAGTAAACGTGACACTCATTAAGGTATTATAAATTGGCATGTTGTCTTATGATACGTCTGTGCTTGTCACTTTCACAGCTTGGAGTGGGAAATTCGAGTATTGCCTCAGTCGTCATACGGATTGAAATTCCCGGGCATGAAATTGTGAATTTGACCAATCCACTCAAAATACTTTTCTCAGTGAATAATTACACAAACTACACTGTAAGTGTTCCTTTGAGGAAAAATGTCATCAAAGCAAATGTTCTCTGGATTCCAAAAGAAGTCCTGATAATAATATTAATTTAGTTTTTGTCAATATTCATAGGGAAACTACAACTATTCCTGTCAGTTCTATGATGAAAGAGTAACAGGTAGGAGTTTCACTGCACTAAAAATCTTAAAAAAGCTTTACAAGTACATTATGGACATAAGTCATTTGATATTGTTTCATTGAAATGTACTTAATGTGTATGGAAATACAGTAGTAAGTAATTGAAAAACATACTTATTATAAAACATGATGAAAACGCTTGATTTCATGCTTGATTTCTCTCAGGAAACTACACATGGAAAACTGATGGGTGTACCACCATTCGGACCAATGTTAATTTAGTGGAGTGCTTGTGTGACCATATGACTGCCTTTGCTGTGCTTCTGGTAAGTACCCTTTAAAACATCTTAGAAATGCTAACAAAAACATTTTATTATATTTTATTTAAATACTGTAGTTCTGTTATCTTTTATTTTTACTATTATTTTCTAGGGTGTTTAATGTTACGTTGTATGTTGTTAAGTTAAATTAATTGCATTGTTTTTCTGTCATGTTGATTTGTATAAACTGATTGTTTGTGTGGGTAACAAACACTGGAGAAGGTTGATTTTGATCAACTTTATTTTAAAGTAGAGTTGTTCTAGTAGGTTTATGCAACTTATCAGTTGAATAAATATGCAGACACCAGAGTGCCATCCCATAATGCTGGAAAGTTCACCAAAACATGTTGATTCTTTCATCATTTACTCACCCTGATGCCGTGCCAAACTCTTATGTGGAACACAAAGACATTTTGAAGAATGTATGAGGTATTTTTGTCCATTCGATCAGGGACGGATTACCGGATTACCGACCGGGCCAATGGGGCCAGTGACCAGGAGCTCTTGACTACCAGGGTTACCCTTGACTGCCCAGGGAGGCCCTGGGCTTTAAGGTTGCGCTATCTAGTTTGGTGATCCCCCCACTCGAAACCCCTTGTTGGCATGAACAACAAACTACTTTTGGGTGGAGGGGGGGCACTTGGAAATAATTGTAAATCAAAGGGCCTTTGCAAGTCATAATCCATTCCTGCATACAAAGTCAATGGGGTCATAGGGGCAGCATAAAGGTAATCAAAATGACTCAAGAGGTTTAATGCATGTCTTCTGAAGAAATATGATCACTTTGGTTGAGAAACAGCTCAAAATTGAAGTCCTTGTTCACTATAACTCTTGACATCTCTGGCCTAAATTAAACACAGTGCAGGAGGTGATTATTTGATGCTGCATGCGGTTGCCAGGTACTCAGTCTCAGTATAATTGCAGTATACTTCAATAATGATGTGTGAATAACAAAAATGTTGCATTTTGGGGGCCTGGGTAGATCAGCAAGCAAAGACACTGACTACCACCACTGGAATCGTGAGTTTGAATCCAGGGTGTGCTGAGTGACTCCAGCCAGGCTTCCAAAGCAACCAATTGGCCAGGTTGCTATAGGGTGAGAGTCACATGGGTTACCTTCCTTGTGGTCCCTATGAAGTGGTTCTCGCTCTCCGTGGTGAATAGCATGAGCCTCCACATTTTTATTTTCTAGTGTTCATTATCAACCTTTTTAAAAAATCCCTTTAACTCGCATCTGCATTTTCAAAATAGGACAAAATTGGAGGTGAAAACCGTAAACATTGCAAAACTGGTCCGTATTCCAAACTATTTTTGTGCACTTGTTGGGCGCTGAAGGGGATTCCACTCAAAGGGTCATCCAAACAAAAATAAGAAAGTAAATGTTTCCACAAAGGGCCTTTTCACAAGACTTTTATTGAAGGATACATTCAAACTGTAATGCCATGCTACCTTCAGAGTGCCCACATAAAGAGCTCTGTTCTTTGTAGTGAGTATGGCATAGGGATGATGACTTTCGATGATGACTTCCTTATTTTGGTTTGTGTACAGCTCTCTGCGCATGCATCAGGAGTGAGGAAGTGTGTTCATGAGCTTGTCTCATGTATGATGTTTGCACATTGTATGGGAAAAAACACATCATGCATTCTTCAAAAATATCTCATTTTGTGTTCCACTGAAGAAAGAAAGTCATACGAGTTTGGGATGGCATGAAATGATGAGAGATTTGACAATTTTGGGTTAACTATTCCTTTAAAAAATTAGAAGTTACACTGTAAAAAGTAAGAAGTGCTCACTCAAAACTTTGTTTGCGTTAGGTTGAGAAGGAAAGTTTTCTCAAACCAAGTATGCAGCTGACTTGTTAAATTAGCTTTTTATTTTTTAAATACACTTGATTTTATATATTCAGTAAACTTGATCATAATTTGTAATTTTATCATTACTTTATAAGTCATCCTCACTGCTGTAGTTTATGCAACCTAGTCCTAAAGGTGATATCAGGTGCATCTAGAGATGAATAGCCTGTAGACACTTTGAGTGCTTTATTAGGAACACTATGGTCCTAATAATGTGTCCGATGTGGTCTTCTACTGTTGTTGCCCATCCCCCTAAATGTTCGACATGTTGTGCATTCTGAGATGTTATTCAGCTCACTACAATTGTACAGAGTGGTTATCTGAGTTACCATAGACTTTCTGTCTGCTCGAACCAGTCTGGCCATTCTCTGTTGACCTCTCTCATCAACGAGGCATTTCAGTCCGCAGATATTCCTATTTGTTTTTGGCACCATTCTAAGTAAATCCCAGAAGATCAGCAGTTACAGAAGTACTCAAACCAGCCCATCTGGTTCCAACAATCATGCCAAGGTCAAAATAACTGAGATCACATTTTTTCCCATTTTGATGGTTGAAGTGAACATTAACTGAAGCTCCTGACCCATGTCTGCTTGCTTTTATATACAGCACTGCTGCCACAGGATTGGCTGATTAGATGATTGCATGGATAAGTAGGTTTTCAGGGTTCATAATAAAGTGCTCAGTAACATTAGAAGCCTCCACCAATAAGACTTCAACTTGTAAACAAGACACACATGTGTTTCAGTACTTAGCACAGAAACAATAGAGGCAATCGGCCATCATTAAGTAATACAATTAGATTTGAATAATCACTACATGACAAAAATCTAAAAGTGCCACAAATTAATAAAATCAGTAAAACAATCTAAATTAAGACAGTAACACTGGAATTTACTATTTATTTATGCTGGGAATCTGAGTATGTGAGCATGATCTTATAGTTCTCTTGATATTTTTTATTTTAGCTGGATTATAGGAATCTCGGATAAGTGATTTATCTCAATAAGACAAACCAGGATAGTTAGTATATTTAAAAAATGATGTTAACAAAAGGGGAAAATGATTTTGTAACTGTTGAAAATATTCATTGATAAAGATTCTGTGATTTAAATTTGAATTTTTAATTCAAATAATAATAATTTTGAATTTCACCTCTCCCCACTTCTCTTTCTCCCTCATTCACCCTGAATAGATTGAAGTGAAGGACGTTGACAAAATCAACTGGGAAATCTTGTCATACATCAGCTACGTAGGCAGCAGTCTGTCTGCATTCTTTTCTGCTTGTGCCATCTTGTCCTATATTGTCAACAGGTGTCGTTTTATTCTGCTTTCAAATAAATGTGTAATAATCTGTGCTGTGATTCATATTAATATATAATTTAATTTTCTATCTTTAAAGCCAAAGATGCATATACAGTGGGGTTCAAAATCTGTGACCACATGTCAAATGCTTCTATTTTTTCTCCAAGTTTATAGGAAACATTATATGATCAAATTAACAATTTGAGTGAAAGTTGAATGACAGCATGCACACTTTTGACATTGACTTCAGAAGTTTGTGCGAAACCTGATGATCCATGTTATCCAGCATTAATTGAGAATGCTTAAATGCAATGCTTTTCAATGTGATCTCAGACTTAAAGACCCCTCTATCCATGCAAAAATTATTCGTGCAAAGTGTGTTGATTGTGTGTGTTTCACAGTAATGCAAGGACAGAAGTGTCGAGCAGCATCCATGTGTCTCTGAGTGGCGCTCTGTTGCTCCTCAACATCAGCTTCATGCTCAGCGAGTGGGCAGTCACACTGACAAATGGGGTGTGTGTGTTTGTTGCTGTGGTGATACACTACAGTCTGCTGTGCTGCTTCACCTGGATGGCCATTGAAGCGTTGCATCTCTACCTTCTTCTGGCCAGAGTGTTCAACATTTACATCAAACGCTACATTGTCAAGCTGTCCCTGATCGGATGGGGTGAGCCAGAAGATCAAATATACAACAACATATAAAGATACTTTAGACAAAGTCTAACAGAAACACAGGAAGCATTAAAGCCAACATGAAATGGCATTTGCAACACAATTTTGATTTTGAAGGCATTTTTTATTTTACAATAAAATAACACATAACCAATGAATCATGCACAAGAAGACCAGGGACATTTATTAAAGTACACAGGATTATTTCTGATTTCACGTTGACCTAAAGTGGGTGAGAGATCTGTTTTTTAGAAACCGAATGCAGATTGGATCATGTGATATTAGATACATAAAAATGCAATCAGTAAAATAGAAGTGATCAGTTAAAAGTATGCTAATTGTCATTTTGTCCTCTTGACAGGAGTCCCTGCTCTTCTAGTTGGAGGTCTGCTAACAGTTCATGTTAGTCATCCTTTTTATGGCAAAAAAGAAGTTAAATTATTAGACACCAATACAACAAAATTGTAAGTTGTCAAATTATTAATAAGCACTTGAAACAGATCATTTAATTCAAACTCAGCACATTCTTTGCCAGCCCAAAACAGTCTCATGGATCAACACAATCTTATGACAAAACTTCACTGGCCCGAGTTTTTGCATGCACTACCAAAACGTTGCTGTTATAGGTCAAATGCCATTGACTCTTGCGTGTCTTGTGACCAATTTAGACATTCTAATGCAGAGACTAAAACGGTTCAAGGAAAAAAAAACAAAAATGCGTTTTAACCACTGATTTTAGTGGTTAAAACCAGCAAATGGAATACTTTTTTTTTTTTTTCGTACATTTTTGTGTCTATTCTGGTGATGTACCCAAAGCCGAATGCTTTACGTGGAAAGGCATGAATAATGACCTCCAAACAAAAGACGAATTCATCGAATTATAGAAAAATATTTGTTAGACTGATTATCCAAGAAGCACAAGAACCAAGCGATATTTTAAATAAACATCCGAAATTACTACTAAATTATGAACTTATGTCTGTGAACTGAACCCAATATTACTAATGTTTTAACCTTATGATTGAAAATGCACACAGTGTGTTTTCAAATTAAATGTCCGCAGTCTCAACTCCGTTTGCGGTCTCAGATTGTACGCGTCTCAGAAATCTGAGGTTGTAAAGAATAACATTAACTCAGATACTATATCATATATATTTTCCACTTCTTGAAATGTCTACGTTAAAGGAACAGCAAATTCTCGCATGCAATCCCAGATGTTCATGACTGTCTTTCTTCTGCTGAACACAAACTAAGATTTTTAAGCATAACATAAATCCATAAGACTCCAGTGGTTAAATCCATGTCTTCAGAAGTGATATGAAAAGTGTGGGTGAGAAACAGAACAATAGTTCAGTGGAGTCAGTGGAGGTTTTTCTCTCACACCATCTCCGTCCTATTATACAGTCCATAATTGGAATACAAATATGGATTTACGTTATTTTGTGAGTCATTGTTAAATGGGACACGTTCCTTTTATATGCATGGAAATGTAGTTCCATTAAATTAGTGGGAATGGAAGAATTATTAATAATTTCCATCTACTGACACACAAATCATGGCTAGTCTTAACATGGCTTATATCCGGGGCCTGGGTAGCTCAGCAAGTAAAGCCGCTGACTACCACACCTGGAGTCGCACGTTTGAATCCAGGGAATCCAAGAATTGGGGAGAATCCAGTGAATTTGGCATGCCAAATTGGGGAGGGGGTGGTTTCTCCCCTTTTCTCCCCAATTTGGCATGCCCAATTCCCAATGCTTTCTAAGTCCTCGTGGTGGCGTAGTGACTCTAAGTTGCCTCCGCATCTGAGACCGTCAATCCACACATCTTATCACATGACTTGTTGAGCTGCGGAGCCATTGCATGTGTGGAGGCGTCACGCTATTCTCCACTGCATTCATGCACAACTCACCAAGCGCCCCACTGAGAGCGAGAACCACATTATAGCGGCCACGAGGAGGTTAACCCAATGTGACTCTACCCACCCAAGCAATCGGGCCAATTGGTTGATTAGAAAGCCTGACTGGAGTCAGTCTTGGATTCCCTGGATTCAAACTTGTGACTCCAGGTGTGGTAGTCAGCGTCTTTACTTGCTGAGCTACCCAACCCCCCCCCCCAAAAAAAAACATTGTATTGGCACTTCTCTTCTGCAGGTCGATTTTGAAAAATGTATTAATTAATTTTAGTTTTTAATTTATTAAAAAACTAAAATATAAAACCAAAAATATTTCTAAATTCAAATTATAATCAAAATAATGGTGGTGAAAAAAAATCATCCTAAATCCAAACATTTTACTCCTTCCACTGGCCCCTTTTGCAGTGACTTAAACATAAAAATAATGTTAATAATTGAAAAAAATAAACAATAACCCTTTTGCAGTGACTTAAACATAAAAATAATGTTAATAATTGAAAAAAATAAACAATAACCTAAAACAAATCTCATAAAATTGAAGTTACCTCCTGCTGGTGGGATCTCCAAATTGCAAATGCAGGAACTGAATTTGGATTTTGCAGTGATTTTAAAGGTGGATTGAAACACCAATCAGTCGCAACGACCAAATTCTTAAGAAAGTAGCAAATTGTGCTTTGCGCCACATCATTTACATACAATGCACCCACAGTAGCACAAACACTCCCACATTTGCGCTGGCATGAAAATTGCGCTTAGAATTAAGCTGCGTTCACACAGCCAGCGACACACAGCTACAAATCCACCTCATCCCATTCATTTTCAATGAGAGCTGGCGACTTCCGGCAACACAAGCGACGGCGACCGCTGGCGACCGGATGTGGGCTTGTCCAGCGAAGCAACAAAGTTGAGAAATGTTTAATTTTATGCAAATGAAGAGCGACTTTCGGGAGCGACAGCCAATATGAGAGAAGATGGTAGAGCTCACGTGATCCTAATATTTTAATAATAGTAGTCATTGTAACGAAACAGTGATGTGAACTGGCGACATGCAGCAACGAAGTAGCTGGCAGTGTGAATGCAGCTTTTGTTCTCTCATGAATATTGGATAAGACATTGCACAGTTGCAGCACATTGCGCACTCACGAAAATAGAGCCCTGATTATTAAAAAAATCTTTGTGTTCAGCAGAAGAAAGAAAGTCATACACTTCAGTATGGCAGTAAATGATGAAAGATGAAAGAATTTAAATTTTTGGTGAACTATCCCATTCATGTTTCTCATGTTTCACAAGTAAGGATTCCCATGTATTTGTGAACCAACCTGAGCACAATGTAAAATTCCTGACATGAAGTGAAGATTTCACAGCAAAGCTTTAACTGAATATCTGCACTATAGGCCTTGTAACTTTCATTATGTTTTATATTGTACATTACAGTTGCTGGATCACAGAGCCTCTTGTCCTCTATGGAGTGAATCTTTGCTACTTCAGCCTTGTGTTTCTGTTCAACTCACTAATCCTAGTCACTGTGTCAAGAGAGATCCTAAAGCTAAAGCACTTGGACAACAAGCAAAAGAAGAGAGCAGTTTGCAAAGATGCCAGCACAGTGCTGGGCCTCATGTGTCTGCTGGGTACATCATGGGGTTTGGTCTTCTTCAGCACTGGATACACCAACTACACAATACTTTACCTCTTCTGCATCTTAAACACAATGCAAGGTAGGAAATGGTAGCAATGCAATTTGGAATTGAGACCTCAAAGGGTCATGCTGGATTGAGCTTTATACATCATCTTAAATGTTGCTCTGTCTGATCGCAGGCTTTTCTATGTTTTTGTGGATATGCCGGACAGCGAGACCAGACAAACAACAAGTAACTTGTACTGAGTCTCTATCCACAGTGGACACCTCCACCTCTGTCAAAAATAAAAAAGATCATAAACCTCAAACACAATTTACAAAATGACATGTCGCAAGGTTTGATCCAGTTAAAATGAACCATTGTTTTATTATAGTAATATGGTGTTAATATAATTACCTTGTTTAATTTTGTGGTTACTATGACACTAGGGGTCTCTCTTGAGAGCCTTTTGCATCTCTGATCTATGAGAAAAGGCCAATTTGAAATTGGCAGACAGAATTTGCATGTCCCGCCCCCGGACATACAGGTATAAAGGGAGGGAAATGCATCTGTTCCATTCCGAAATTTCTTTGGAGCCGACTGGTTGAGTATGCAGCGAGCTGCGAGTCACACGCTGTTCCTCCCATCTCTGGGTGCGATTGCTGTTGGATCTATGGTGCATATCAGAGGCGTTCTCCTTCTCTGCACGGCAGTGCAGCTTTGCCCCTGGGCACTTCGACAGTGCAGTAAAAGAAACATTTTCATTAAAAGAGGATTTTCTCTAAAAGAGCAATTCACAGCGGCGTTGAACGTCCTTTTCAGGACGCATCTTTATAAAGATGCCCTTCCGCCCCTGTGTAGTTCCTCATAGATCAGAGATTCAAAAGGATCTCAAGAGAGACCCCTAGTGTCGCTTCTTCGACACAACGTCGAAGTGAGCGACAGACGGGGAACTATGGTTACTGGAGTAAAATCATGGTTAATTTTTGTAAGGGATAGTTAGTGTTAGGTTTAGGGGTTGGTGTAGAGTGTCTGTAACACAATAGAAACGGTGCAGCAATGCTCCTATACTGTATGTTAGTAGGCTATTTTTATATATATTTATAATTAGGGGTATGTGGCAGACAAGCTTCTTGTTCATTGGGAAAAGCAGGAACCGGACTAACAATCAAAAAGACTTTAATTCAACGTAAAACACTGAACTGAAACTTCTGAAACTACTGCTGCGTGCTTGCACGAGTGCGTCTCTCTCTCTCTCTCTTTCGCTCTCTCTCACGCTAATTAGGCATCTCAGCGCCAGGCGTGAATCCTCTCTACCCGGCCACACCCTCCTTCTCGTCACAGGGTGCAAGGAGTATCTATCACTATTTGCACTTGGTGCAAATAGTAGCCTCTGCCTAAAATAAAATATAATAAAAAAATAAATAGTTTAAGAAAATCTATTTGTAAATGATTTGTATATACAGAATTGTGAATGCACTGTTGTTCATTTAATGGCATGCCATTATATTTTACAATAAATCTATACGTTTAAAATGCTTGAGTTTTATTTGATGATTTTGTTTTTTATCCCCTCTGTAATACAATAAATTCAATTTAGAATATTAATGTAGTGTATGTAAATGATACCAAGAGATCTGCAGTGTTCTCTGAGGCAAGGTCAACTTTATTTAAAACTGAATGACTTCCTGACGCTTTTCCTCTGCAGATTGCCGTCATTGTGGACGTTCCTCAATTTGGCCACAATTTTTAGACAATTCTATGTAATGCTACTTACTGTATAACTATGAAAACATAAATGATAGGGGTTATGTGTAATATTGTCACTGATGCACAGATGACTGACTGATTATTCCTTACCACGGAGTGGTGGTGGCGTAGTGGGCAAAAGCGCTGAGCTGGTAATCAGGAGGTTGCTGGTTTGATCCCCACAGCCACCACCATTGTGTCCTTAAGCAAGGCACTTAACTCCAGGTTGCTCCGGGGGGATTGTCCCTGTAATAAGTGCACTGTAAGTCACTTTGGATAAAAGTGTCTGCCAAATGCATAAATATAAATGTAATTAACACGCAGAGTGGGGATATTTGTAACAATATTAAAATCCCAGTTAAGCCTCTTAAGTTTTTGTCTTCATTTGTGCTTTATTTTCTTAAAGGTGCACAATATTTTCCCATTAAGCTTGTGTCCCTTTTCCACAAAGCATAAATCCCTAAAGAAATTAATAGTACTAAAAAAATATTTTTATTTTTAATTAAATATATGAACATTTACTCCTATCATATCAGTATTCTAATAAAGACTGTTTTATTTTACATAGAGCTTGACTGCGTCATGGTCACATGGCCAGCCGAATACAACTCACTTTATCTCTGCAAAACCTTTACCAGTTTAAACAGTGAGTAAAACTTCACTGACTACTGCTTGCCCTTCTTCATTGTCTTAAAATAGTACAATAAATTACTGCCAACTAAAGCCTTTACTATTAAAACTCAGGTGACATTTCCAGGGGTGTAAAGTAACGAATTGCAAATAGTTTTAAAATTGTGTACTTGTACTTTTACTTGAGTACATTTTAAATGCTATAACTGTACTTTAACTGCGATATTTTCCCATCGTCTGTGTTCGCTACTTCCCTGTCCTGATTTTATTTGTATCCGTCAACGTGATTGGCTACGAGAGTCTCGTGACTCCCGTCAAATCAAATCACATGAAAAAAACTTGATGGGCAGCTGTAGATCTGGCGCCATCTGTTATGGATCTGGAGAATGCCTCAAGCACAGTTCAACAGCTGAAAGGGCTTTTCGCAGTGAAAAAGGCCAATTGCATGATTGTGTCATGTGAGTTTAACTTGCTCAAGCCAGATATCAGCATTAATCCTGCCTCTAATTTGAAGAACCATATCGAGGTAGATTTCATATTTCTTCTTACTAGATTCTGTGTCTATAATGTAGCCTGTAATTTAACTATCACTGAGATTATTGGGCTCCTGTGAGAGATTAATGCAACGTTATTAATAGGGCTGGGCGATAAAACGATCTAGATGTTTTTCGGGAAAAAAAGAGATGTCCTCAATCAAACTTAGAAACTGAGTAGTTTTCTATATTTAGCCTATGATCTACATCTAGAACAGGGATGTTCATTACATCAATCACGATAGCAAGATCATCACTGGATGGTTGATCTAGATGAAATATAAAAGATTGACTTTTTATTTTCTGACATCTGTAGCTGCGTGCTGTTTGATTGACAGGTGGCCGCAAGCTAATGTTTGAGCGCTATTGCGCTTCCGCCGTCTTGGTGAGGATTTAATGTAAACGCAGTTGTTTATGTCTAAAGTGAATTTAAAAAAGTGTATTTGCATCAAAATGTTGGACTTGAAGCAGGGCTGGACTGGGAAGAGAAATTTACCCTGGGAGGGGGGAGGGGGGGGGTCATATACTGCATATCGCGCCACCGTTTTGTGGTCCATTCTGCATAACGCGGTGGATCATTGTTGCTTATCATGGCCCATTCGTCATGTTTCGCAGATGAACCACCGGCCCACTCAGTTCTCCCAATGGCCATTAAGCCCCTGATCGGACCATAAGTGCGCCGGCCCACCGGGACAATGCCCGGTATGCCAGATTACCAGTCCAGCCCTGACTTGAAGCGTATATATAACCAAACTGAGCTAGTCTAGTAGGCTATATCATGTAAAGTCTATTAATCAAACAAAAATAACAAGGAAACGACAAAACCACTCACTACTTTTGGCTGAATAACTTGAGTAGCTTTAAAGTATTAATGTAATAGAATAAAACAGTGACATTTTTAATAATAATTTTTTTTTTAAATATTGTTCGTTTTTAATAATAGTGACCCCTGATGTACAGAGTGTGTTAACTGGTATGATAAATTACCAGAAAAGTAGAGATGATAAAATTATTTATAATTCTGCTTAGCCTTTATAAAGTATCAAAATTTGCAGAGCAATTAGAAAAAGAAAGGAAGTGGGCACCCTGTAGGCTACAGTAAAGTGAGAAGTCGTCGTAGCTATTTGGTGTAGGCAGCAGACCTGTGCCATATGCACTGAGTCAACTGTTACATTTAGTATGAACATTTTTGAAAATGTTTGCATACCAGGAGAACAATCAGCTCCATAAGATTCATTCATGTCAGTATATAAAATTATGTTTTACATTCATATATTTATATAAATTTTTTCTAAAGTTATCTTAGAATGCAAAGTTTTGTTAGAAAGTCAAATTAAGGATTAGTCTTCTCATCCACTGACTTCATTTATTCAAATGTGTCAGAAAAGTTGTTGTTGTGTTTCTTCCTCTTTCCTGAAATCAACAAGAAGTTACTTACATTGTACAGACACATGTAGAACTTAAACAGATGCTGATAGCGGTATGTGTGTCATCTTAAAAGTTTTATGTATCTTTAGACTTGTCATTTGCATTTCAAATGTAAAGTTTTCTTTAAAGGATGAGTAATATGCCACCAAGCACCATAAGGATATTTTTACAAAGTAGTTGCCATGTAGGTACCATGTATGTCTATCTGTCAACCTATTGTAACTTCTAAATATGACATGACAATATTGTGGACTCTTATGACACATTTAAACATGAATTAATGTCTTTGCATTAGATAGCAAAATGAACTGAACTTTTTGCAATTAATTTCAACCAAATGGTCCCAAAGCTAGTGGATGTATGAAATCAGTAACACCACAATAGGTCAGGATAGCAATGGTTGTACAGTACTTCATCACATTAACATGTTCCACTGCATCAATCGCGCAGAGGGGGAGAAAGCCGCTGAAATGCGCTGTATATCCAACAGCATACGCTTCTCAATGAGCTGACTGGAATGGTAGTGGAACTCGGCGCTCGACACCACTCGGCTCCGAACAAAAAATCTGAATGAGTGGTTGCAAGCCAGCTCCTTTTATACCCGTATGTTCGGGAGACGGCATGCAAATTCCACTCGTCAATTCCCATTGGCCTTTTCTTAAAGATCAGAGGTTATTGGGGCTCCCATGTGCGACCCCTAGTGTAACTACATCTACAATGTCGAGTGAGTGACAGAAAGGGAAAGATCAATATTTAAGACCCTTTTTTTTTTTACTAAAAATCTCTATTTTCAAACAACTCTCCTAAGTGCTCTTCTCTTCCAAGTTCTTTTATTTTTGGCAATTCCCATTCTTAATGCATCTCGCCCTCTTCTGTGCAGGGAGGACAATTTTCAGTAAAAATTATTTAAATATCGGTTTACCCACACCTATCATATCACTTCTAAAGACATGGATTAAACCACTGGAGTCGATTGGATTATTTTTATGCTGCCTTTGTGTGCTATTTTAAACTTTAAAGTTTTGCACCCTTTTAACTGGTATTGTATGCATCTACAGAGTTGAGATATTCTTCTAAAAATCTTTAGTGTTCAGCAGAAGAAAGAAAGTCATGCACGTTTGGGATGGCATGAGGGTGAGTAAATGATGAACTGTCCCTTTAAGGTCTGTCAGGGTATTGTCTTGTGTTAGAAAATATTTATAAAATACTATAAATAAATAAAAGCATTTATAATTATTACATTTTATCCAGCGTTGTTTGTTCACTGTGTTTTAACTATCATGTTACAGTTTTATTGAGAAACTGCTCCAAATGATTCAGTGCATGAATGAGATTTCTGAATGATTTGAACTGAATCGTGAACTGATTCAGAGCGTATTGCTAACCCATTTCGAAAAGTTAATTGAACAGAACTTACTATAAAAGGGTGGTTTATTTGTGAATGGATTATCGCTAGTTCTGATTCTAATTTCTTAACAGCTAACAAGCTGATCGAGCTGGAAACGATTATTTAAATAAAAAATGTAAATGTTTTATTTAAAGAATTGTTCTAGCAAACAAGTGACAAATTTAAAGGTGCACTCAGTAACTTTTTTCTTTGTGTCATCTTGGACTTACACTGACACCTAGAGGCTTGGATGAAGCATCATTTAAAATCAATAGTTTTCAGATTCAGATGTCATTGTAGAAATGTAGGATTCACAGTCAGCCATGATGACTTTAATCAATGAGTGAAAGTGTCAAATAACAGGACGGTTACTGAGATTAAGCGAGTAGTGTTCGGCTGGTCATGTGATTCTAACATGGCAGCCCCCATGTGCGACCCGCTCCATGTGGAATAAAACAGCTTTTATAAGGTTACTGATATGACTGGAGTCTTCATTTTAATGTGAGTTCTTATGATATCCTACATATATTGCAAAATTTTAATTAATGTCTTTAGAAGTTAATCTTTGTAATGGGGATCAAATTACTGAGTGCAACTATAAACAGGAACACGGAAGCTTGCACATGGACAATGATGAATGATTTAAAGTCTCTGGCACTTTCTGGTGGCTGGTAAATATAACTGCATTGTCAGAGTTTTAAAACTCTTAATTAAAAGCAATATTTAAAAACAAATATTCAGAAACAACTGCTTCAGATATATTTGTGCTAACTGTAAATCATCCAGTGTCAGAAACATCAGATTTCTGTCGCTAAAAAGGCAGTGTAAATGATATCGGTGCCATTTCATTTTTTAAATGAGATTTGGAATAAGATCACTATAACATTTGTAGATTAAGGTTTATATAAAAGTGCAAAGGGCTCCACAGATAAATTCAGAGAAAAATGTGTAAGCAATATTTGTATATAAGCATTCACTTAATTTGACATTATTACAGTTTCATTCTATTTTATAATGACAAATAGATTTTAATAAAAAATGTATATTTTAATTATTAATTTTGGCTTCAGTACACTTGACAGTATAATTATTATTATTTTGTTTTATTTATTTTTTGCAAACAACATATTAACGTTATAGAATCATGTATATACACACACACACATACACACATGTACACACACACACACACACATGTACACACGCACGTGCATACATACACGTATGTCAGGAACTCGGTGGTGACGCAAGGTCAAGGGAACGGAGCTCGGGGAAAATGGACCCAGTTGCAGAAATGAGAGCACAGTCAGGGAATACACTAAATGTCTTTTAATTAGTTCAGAAGGTAAAACAATCCATAAAGTTATTCCAAACTGAAAACTCCAAAAATGTCCCAAAGAGTCAATAGGGAAAAAAAAGATACCAACAGAACAGAATCCCAAATGTTCCAAAAGGTCAATGCGAAAAGTCAAAAAGGTAAACGAGTGTCTTCAAAAAAAAAATTAAAAAAAATAAAAAATGTAAAAAATAAAAAAAAAAGACCTGAGATGTTGGTCTGAACATATCAAATACTGTGCATAAAACAAGAGAAATAGAGCAACTTAAATACACTCACAGAAATATGAGGCACAGGTGAAAACAATAACACATGATACAAAGTCGGGAAACTGAAATGAAATGCAATGAGGGCCTCTAGTGGCCAAAACTAGTCCATCAACCTAATAACATATACATATATACTCATATATACACATATATACAGGGGTCTTATTGACGACTTGACTTCTCAAAATTACTTATACATATAAAACCTCAATCTACAAATGTCAGTCCACAAACATCTGCCTTATAAATTTAAATAAAATATTGTTTAATGTCAACAAGCCCTGTTTATTAGAGTGTTTATTAGTGTTTCTCCTCTTTTCTTCCCTCAGACATGATTTTTCTGAAAAGTCTCAGGAGGTGCACATCAGTCTTGCTTTGGCCCTCATTCTGCTGAATGTGCACTTTCTTCTGAATGACTTAGTTGAAAGATTATCTTCCTATGAATCATGTGTGTGCATTGCAATTCTGCTTCACTATATCTTGGCCACCTTCACCTGGACAGCCATCGAGGGTGTTCACCTGTACCTGCTTCGTGTGCACGTGCGTCTTCAACATCTACATCAAGAGATACCTACTTAAACCAAGTCTTGTGGGATGGGGTGAGTTCTTTGAGAGCAAAAATACTTATTTTATTAGTTTCTTTCAATGGATCTTTGTTTTTTCCTGTAAGCACCATTTATATGTCATTTACTGTGCTTGCTCTCAATGAGAAGCATATTATTTAATTGTTGAATTTTTAAAATCACAAATTCTTAGTATGGTCATATCTTCCTCAGTTTTCCCTGCTGTGGTCAATGTACTGATACTCAGCATTGACAGAAAAGCATATGACAGTGTGACTCTGACTTCCACAGATGTGAATGCTTCCTCCATATGTAAGCTATCATTTATATATGCAGTTATATACATGTAGTCTCTGTCCTTTAAATACTAGATAGAACATATATTTAAGTCCCAGTTTTTATTTAATGTAATTCCCAAAAACGCTTTTAAAAGACATTTTGAAGCCACATTTGATAATCTTATTAAGAGCTATTGTGACCTATAGGATGGAACCATTGATGCAAATTAATTCAAATGTTTCGTTTTACAATTTGCATTTGATCAGTATCAAATCATTTGAATTGAAAATAGTTATTTCATGAGAAGTCAGAAGTTAATGTTTCATAAAAAATATTTGTGTTTAAACCATGCATATTTAAAATTAATTTTATCAGTGTAACTTTGTGCTGGTGCTGGCAAATGATGATGATGTAAAGAGAACTCAAGTGCAGTTTATTTACAAAATGCAGTAATGCAAACCTGAGTATAAACCAAAACATAAACATGGAGCAGACTGAGGTTCGGCTGAGACATGGCATGGAGCAGACTGAAGCTTGTCATGGAGCAGTCTGGGGCATGGACTGAGTCTCGGTAATGACCTCTGTTGTCGTGGGCATGGACAGAGACTGGGAGATTACCTTCATGGTCGTGAACATGTGCAGACTCGGAAATGACCTCCGTGGTTGTGTACATGGGCAGAGACTTACATTTATGCATTTGGCAGACACTTTTCCAAAGCGACTTACAGATCACTTATTACAGGGACAATCCCCCCCGGCGCAACCTGGAGTTAAGTGCCTTGCTCAAGGACACAATGGTTGTGGCTGTGGGGATCGAACCAGTGACCTTCTGATTACCAGTTATGTGGTTTAGACCATTACACCACCACCACTCCAGCTGTGAGACTTGGAAACAAAAGTTGTTGTTTTTTTCTCCTCCTCCTCCTCCTCCTCCTCCTCCTCCTCCGCCAGGAGGTCGAAGTTGGCATCGCAGACGAATAGTATGTTCCTGCAATACCGGAGGCTGCATTTTCAGGACCGCAGTCCTAGGACCCTGTTTTTGTGACAGCGCCACCTACCAAATTTGGAGAACTGCCATCCTAGGTCCGCATTTCTAGGACCCAAGCTTTGGAGGACCGAAAAAAGTGCAACCAAGGCAGTATTTCCACCAAATACTAACTACTTATAGTTTTTAAGGTTTATTACACCCAAATACTTTCTTGCAATTCAACTTGGTTGCTAAGAGCTGCATGTTGAGCAATTGTTGCTCACACAGCATCAAAGTTGTTTTTAATGTTAAACAAATAAAAATATATTCACATTTGGTACTCACACTCTGATTGTTGTCCATCTTCTATGTTGCCATAGAAAATGCGGTCACTGGTCCTCTAATTCAGTAGGTGGTGTTGTCACTAAAAACCTAGGGTCCTAGAAATGCGGTCCTAGAAATGCGGTCCTGAAAATGTAGCCTCCAGTATTGCAGGATCACTACTCTCTGGGACAGATGAGGCTTCCGGCTCGGCGGCCGTGACGTGAATCTCAGGCTTGGCATCCACCTCCCCCACAGTGAATGTGGAAACAATGATCTGCAGGGCGAGGTCGATATATTGAGCGAGGGTGAGGGTACTCTTACCACCTGGCATCAAAATGAAGATTGGCTCAGTAAGTCCAAATCGGAAACAGTCCTTGAGTGCAACCTCATTAAAGTCCACCTGGCTGTCTAGATCGCAAAAGTCCTCCACATAGTCCTCCAGGGGACAATTCCCCTGACGTAGGCGCAGAAGCCGAACTGCTGGGTTCATTATTCGGTCAAGTATTCTGTAATGTTGTTCTGGCAAATGATGAAAATTATGTAAAGAGAACCAAAACATAAACGACTTGACATAAACGTGGCACAGACTTGGCATAAAACTGACTCTGTTGCACTAAACACATCCAATACTTGACAAGAGACAATGGAAAACATGAGGGCTTAAATACACAGACGGGGGTAACAAGACAACCAATGGACAGACAGAACTATAAACAAGATAACAAGACAAATAAAATAAAACTAATGACAAACTAGAACTGATAATGAGTAACAAGACAATAAACCAATGAAAACAAGACACATGAACATGGAGGGAAACAGGAATCATAATAGGGATACAGGAACTAAACTTTTAAAAATAAAAGACATAGAATACATGAACCAACACATTAAACATTACAATTATTACAATTCATAGTTTTATTTATTTAGTTTTTCTGCTCATAGGTGTTATATATCTAATGTGCAGATAAAGATCGTGACAACAATTAGCTTTCTTGCCCTAGAAAGCTCTCAATGGGTTCAAATCATCGAGCATACACACAGAAACACAGCATGAAGAAAGACATCTGCACAATGCTTGGCATTACCTGTCTGCTGGGCATCAACTGGGTTCTGGTGTTCTTCTCCCATGGCAGTGTCAGCATAGCAGGCATTTACCTCTTCTGTCTCTTCAATTCACTTCTTGGTGAGAGAACACTTGTGCAAATCACACATACTGTTTAATATACTGTATACTGTACTTAGTAAAGCATTTGGGAAATTCAGTTATTTTATAGAACAATTTATATATAGGTCTCATTTTACAACGGTCTCATATTACTAAGTTCCCAAACCATATAAACATTAAACCATATTGCCAAATGGCAAATATAAAGTAGTTAGTCACATGGAATATTAAGTCACATGCCTGACAATCTATTATTGTTTGGTTTATTTCCATATTATTGAACATAAGCCTATCATTGATCTACATTTCACAGCGATCCTTTTTTTACAATTGAGTTCATTAATCTGTCCAAGGTAGACTTAAAGATGCTGTAAGGGATTTTTTTAATTTAAATTAAATAAATGGCATGCAGACATTGTCCTTATTAACTCCCAGATATAACCAGGGGCGTCGGACTGGGGGGGTAAAGGGTACCGAGTACCCAGGGCCCGAGGCAGGGGGGGCCCCTTAGAAGTCAGTTTTCTATACATACATATTTGGTACGGGGGCCCAGCAAGATGGTTTGCACCCAGGGCCCAAAATTTGGTGCTACGCCCCTGGATATAACTGAAATAGGTGGCACCATTCTGAGTAAATGCTAAAGACTGTCGTGTGTGTGAAAATGCCAGGAGATCAACAGTTACAGAAATACTCAAACCAGCCCATCTGGCACCAACAATCATGCCACGGTCCAAATTACTGAGATAGAAAAATATTTCTCCATTCTGATGGTTGATGTGAATATTAACTGAAGCTCCTGGCCTGTATCTGAGTAATTTTATACACAGCACTGCTGCCACATGATTGGCTGATTAGATAATCGCATCGATGATTGTTGGTGCCAGACGGGCTGGTTTGAGTATTTCTGTAACTGTTGATCTCCTGGCATTTTCACACACAACAGTCTCTAGAGTTTACTCAGAATGGTGCCAAAACCAAAAATCATCCAGTGAGCGGCAGTTTTGTGGACAGAAATGATTGTTGATGAGAGAGGTCAACAGAGAATGGCCATAATGGTTCAAACTGACAAAGTCTACGAGTGCTCATATAATCACTCTGTACAGTTATGGTTGGACACAGTATTAAGGTTTAATGTTGTGGCTGATCGGTGTATACTTTATATTTCTTTCAGGATTCTTCGTATTTGTCTGGTTTTGCATATCCAAATGCCAGACCAGGGATGACGCTACACAACTAACTCTACCATCACTACCACACAAACCAGCAGCAAACGACATGAAAGGTCCTCAGGCTTGCTCATATGCATGCTTGCCCAGAAATATGTTTTCAGGAAATCTGTCAAAACTAAACGTGTTTAATAAAGTAAAGGGGTAGTTGGTGTGAAATACTTTTGTAAAGTTGACATGTCCTTCTGTTGTCTATAGTATTCATTATTTTTCTATAATTATTTTGCATGATTTTTTTTTAATATTTATTATATTACTCCACAGGACCATGTAAAGTTAAATAGTGAAGGAACAAATGTGATTAAAAATGGAATAACCTTGAATATAAATTTTCCTTTATACATTCATAGAAATGTAAATACAAATCTGTATATATATGGACATATAACTCATGGACATATAATGTGTCAACTTCCCATTTTCCTTTAAATAGAGGTATTATTTGATTTGCAAAGTTACTTAAGACTTTTTATCTATCATTTATATATGTGTGTCTGTTTACACAAGAATGTATGTTGCATTTAAATGTATACATTTTGGAAGCATAATAAATGTTGTTGTCTCTGGAGAGTCTTGTTTGTTCAGTTCTTTGATGTAACTGCTCATACAGAGTCACTGACAAGAAAATGACATAATCACCTGTATGTTAATGATTGACATAAAAACCAAATGCAATGACAAAGCTTGCCATTGTGTTTTGGCATTAGTTCAGTTCAGTGACATCTAACCACATATTATACCTTTGGGATGATCAGCATCTGAATTACAAACTTGCCACATAGTGTTCCCACAACAACCAGAATGGAAAACGGGATGGTAAGTAAAAAATATAATACATTTTAGAAAAGGATAAATATATATATATATATGATTTTAGAGAGTTTTATTTATAATCAAGCCATTGATAGGAAAGTATGTAATGCTAATATATGACAAAGATTATATCACATTGGGAAGACCGGGGCATGTTGTCACACTAAAATCTAATTATATCCAGAAAATGCTTGTTTTCTCATGCAATAGCTTTGTATGTTGGCTTCAAACACTTAGTTAGAAACTAAAATTATGTCTTAAATTAGATACTTTTTGCGAATTCTATCCTACAAACTAAAATTACAAAATATATTATATATACAGTGTATATATACATATATATATATATATATATATATATTCAGATTTTGTAGTAGCTGTTGGGTAAACAAGAAAACACAATAACAAGGGTCAATTATATAATGTAAGTAGATTTTCAATTTAAAGTTCAACTGTGAATCAACTTAAGGATATGTTTCATACATGTCCAGATGAACAGGTTGTCACATTTATATTGGGGCAAGTTGTCACATGGGTTTAAAATGTTGTGATTTAATACAATTTATTAATTTGAATTTCTGTTGACCAAAGCAGTAGTTTGATAATTTTGTGTTGACTAAAATTTATTTCTTTTCACAAATTGTTTTGTGATTCATGACTGTTTTTCCATTTCATTTTTTTTTCCCTGAAAAGCCTATAATAATGCCCCAAAAGGTCAACATGCGATAAATGAACTGCATCTTTGTTCCTGTACTATAATACTGTTGAATGTTATTACAAAATAATGTTAGCTCATAAAAAGCTATTAAACATTTATTTTGTTGTTTAGACTTTAAGGTATGTGTCTAGATCAGCAATTAGGGAATGCCTTTCAAAAATAACCCCACCTTGGGAAATATTCACTCAGTAAAAAGTGTAATTGTTTGCATTCTCACCTCAGAGGTCGTCCCACAGAGTTGAAGATATGAGACTCCTTCTACTTCTGATCATGATCAATGGCATGAATAATGTAGAAACCTGTAACACCAATGGTAACTATTTAATCACTTATTTATTTCTATTAAGATGGTGTTATATTCATATACATTAAATAAATTCCATTTGCCAGTTTAACTACAACAAACAAAGCACAAAGAGGATATTAATGATTGGATCCCTCACCGTGAAATTTAAATTGACCTTAAATGAAATTAATTTCACTAGACCTGTTTTATAACCATGTATTTTGGATGGCAGTGATGGCTTGTGGGGTTTTCCCCCTTGCACAGTCAAAGTCCAAAAATACACAGAATAGTGAATTGTTCTAATTTGAAGAATATTTGCATAAAGTTCCCAACAAACTGCCAATGAAATAAAACTTTTTTGATGACATGCATATTAGCCTTTATAATATAAACTGTAAAATGGTCTTTTTTCCAACTCATTACATTTTCACTAAGATCAGTTTTCTCTTTTTATCAAGGAACATTAACAATGCTAATCAAAACTACAATGGAGCTGATCATCCCATATCCAACTGAACTGAACCTAACTGTCAATGACAACGTGGGAAATTTATTCTGCTATTTAAACAGTGATTCATGTTATATTGAGTGTTCCTAT
This sequence comes from Xyrauchen texanus, assembly GCF_025860055.1. Classification (NCBI taxonomy): domain Eukaryota; kingdom Metazoa; phylum Chordata; class Actinopteri; order Cypriniformes; family Catostomidae; genus Xyrauchen; species Xyrauchen texanus. The sequence continues at coordinate 8,945,924 of NC_068277.1, forward strand.
TACAATTTCTTTAATAACACAAACTTTACTACACCAGAAATCTTTGACGTGTCTGTGAATATGAAGCATACATTCGGAATTGACTTAAGTATAAGTAAGCAAGACCTTGTCTCAAAATAATTTTTTCTTCATATAACCTAGTCACACAACAGAGCACAAAATGATAGTTCTGAAAGTAAAAAATCCCATTCATTGTCTCCATTGAAAAATGTATTTTTAACAATAGCATGTAAACCTTTCAAGACAGACTAATCATAAGCTTACAAGTTGTTAAGTGATGGATGTCCTCATGCGACTGTACAAGGTTGTAAAAAGCACTCAGATATGATCCTTAAGTGAAATGGATGCTGGGTGAAAATTTTACTCAGTATCTAGCCAAAAACATACTTGAGTGAAAGTAAAAAAGTATTCACATTAAATTGTACTTATGTATTAAAAAAGTTAAAAGTAACATTTTTCCTTGCTACAATGAAATGAAGTGAGGAGATTGTGTGAGAGAGGATGTTGTTCAGTTTGAATGGTTTGTTAAGTCGCCTTTTTACTGTCTTTTATGACATATTTCTCCCCCAGTGGCATTCGCAACCTGGACAAAGAATCTGTCAAGCGATTCAAATTTGTAATCGAATTAATGACATGGTGTCCCTCTTAATTAATCGCGATTAATCGCATTTAATCGCATTTAATCGCATATACACATATTTGCTGAGAAAGCCCCTCATATAACAATAATTCTATATATAAGGATGAAATAATTATACATAATTATCTTTAAATATTTAAAAAATTATATATATAATAAAAAATATTCAGATAATTAAAATACATTACATTCTTGTAGCAGAAGAGTTCATCATTGATAAGACGATACAAAAAGTGGCTTTAGAATAAAATGTATTGTTTATTACCATATTATTGATCATAAGTCAATCATCGGCACACAGTTCACAGCAATCCATTACACAAGTGAATTTGTCAATCAGTTGGAGATTTATTATGAGGGCTTGTTTAAGGACCCGTCAATTTACACCTGCGTCAGACAAACTTGTGTAGCGTCTCGGGTGCGTTGCAACATAAACATACATTTTTAGGTCACTGTGTCAAGTTAAATATAGTTTAATACTTAGAAAACATCTTGAGATCCCTTAGTTCAGATTTGCGCTCCTTCGAGTGTTTTGAACGCAAGATCGTAACGCATGTTTGTGTTGTTGCTGCTGAAGGGTTGTTTTCTTCACTGTATAAACTGCGCATTGCCACACAGCTGAGGTTTCACTTACTGCCCTCTGGAGTAAACAGGTGGTACTACAAGCTTGCATTTCTCAGGAATCTTCCTTATTATGGTCCGGGTGCATTGCGATTAATTGCGTTAATTTTTTTAACACGTTATTTTTAATAAAATTAATCGCACTGAATTAACGCGTTAAATCGACAGCCCTAGTTACAATAACTACATATTTGCAAAATGATTTTTATGTGGCCTACTCAAATCACGAGTAAAACGGCAGATTATCAGTTCCTAAATACTTAATTTTCACTCTGTTCCTCACACAATGCTATCTTATGACATCTAAATGCTTTTACTATAGCGCATGACTCATTTTAACATTTGCATTACAAAATTAACTACATTTACAAGCTTGTTCAAGTGTGATCAAACTGAGCATTATTTCAACTGATAGTGTTGCATATTCGATGCAAAGGACTAGGGTACGAGTCCTGAAGAGCACGCGAGTCCATTTGTGAGCCCAAAGTGTCAGAAACAGTGATTTTATCTCAATCTGCTTTTTATGACACTATTGGTTAGGTTTAGGTTTAAGGTTTAGGGTAGGGAGGTAGGTAGGATTGGGAACATTAACCTTAAAAACATTTCACTCGCTTTTAGCGCCACACAGTGGACATTTCACTTTGGAACTCCCTGAGATGTGTAATGAACCAGATCATTTTATTTAGCAAAAATGGTGCCACAGTCACACAAAGAGCAACCAACCCCTTAAAACAAAACAAACAAACAAAATCAACTAAAGCTTTGAAGAAAGTTAGTAATGTTGTTGTTTTCTGAGGTTTGCTACCGAACCTTGCTGTTGAGCAGATGGATGATTCAATAATATTCATAATTAACATTTACTCAGATTCCATCATTTTTATAATCATTATTATAATCATTAACATTGCTGGTTTTATATTTATTATTATAATTAATAGTTGACTTACAACAACAACAACAATAATAATAATTCAGCAAATAGGGAGTAGAAATTCAAAGATATGATTTAAATATGAAGGCAAGTGTAGAAATAAATGACATGTACACATTTAATTACAAAAGCCTTTTGTTTTTATATTTATATTTGCAACGTGAATTATCATTTTTGACTTCATAACTGTCCAATCTGTAGAAGTAGCAGGTGTTTAGAAAAAAACAGTCAGTGTTTCTCACTTCGTCGGGCAGTCACATGCGGTCTACTCGCACAAATATTTCAAGCGTATCCGAAGCTCAAATCAGATCTGAACTTCCGGCTCTGCAGATTGTCAGAACTTCACACAACCATTGTGAGATACCGCATTTGAAATGAATGACCTCTGTCATATGTCGTTTGTATGATACAGTAAAAAGGTGGCTTCAATCCAGTAAGAGAAACAAAAAATATCTACAAAAATGTAATGAGTACTTTTCAAGTTTTAATAAAATTGTAAGAAGTAATAAGTCAAAGCTATATACCTAACCCCCACCCCACATCTATTACAGACCGTGTGACCAATTTGTCACAATGTACTGTGGTACCATGCCTTGCTCAAAACATTAGCAACTTATTGAAATGGAAAGAAAGTCATATGAATGTTCCAAAAGATCTGACAAACATACTACGTATGAAAAGAATGTGCAAAGATGTGTTTAATGAGTCTGGAATAGTGGATAACTACATGAAGTAAGTACAAACACAATTATTATTTTCCTCCTCTTGTTGTTTTAAACCCGTATGACTTCCTTTATTCCGTGGCACACAAAAGAAAATGTTAGACAGAATGACAATCTTAGTCACCATTCACTTTCATTTATGGAAAAAAGATGCCATCTAAGTGAATGGTAACTGATACATATTGCCTAACGTCTCCTTTTGTGTTCCACGGAAGAAATAATGTAATTCGGCACATTTGCAACAATATGAGGGTGAATGAATACACGATAACAACATTTTCAAATGTATGATCTTTTGGATTTTGTTTCATGTTTATCCCACTATTCTGCAGAGTGGAGAGGAAAGCCATAAACAGCGTTATAAATATCAACATGTCTGAGCAATCCAAGAACTACAGTCTTGAGGATTTCGCCATGACTGTGGTTCAGTTGAACTTTAGCAACAATGACAGTCAACTAATCCCTGCTTCAATTGTAAGATTCTTCCTACATGCTTGCCTTGAAGTTGCAATCAGTAATTGTTTTGTTTGCATTTATGTTGTTGTTTTAGTTGCATCTTGTATTTATACTGACACTTGGTGGCATACATGCAGCATGATGCACAAGCTACAGTTTTCAGTTGCTGAGTCACTGTAGAAATGCACTATTCACAGTCAGCCATTGTTCTACAATAGGGGGTTATTGAAATAGAATAAGTATTATTTGGCTGATGATGTAAACTCAACATGGCAGTTCACAGAGGTCAGCGGGGTCACAGAGACAAGTGTGATTTTTCAGAACACATATTTCAGTAATATCCATTTGGTTGTTGGGATATTTTATGCTTGATATTCCAAAATGGAAATCACTTACAGCAGTTTAAATATATCATCTGTCTGTGGCTTAATTATCAGACATAATCTAAACCATTTAGAAAATCAAATAAACGAATGCTGATTTCTTTTTTGCTTTCAAGGTATTAGATGATACTAATGTGATACAGACTTGGATCCCGGAGGAGCCTTTCCAAAATGAGATCCATAATCAAATTGCTGTCATTACCTATGATTCCGATGAGATCTTTGCGGTGACGTCACATCATGATGTTTTTTATGCCTTTATAATTCTGTCTAGTTGTCATAGCTACAAGGATAGTGTTGTTGTTATTGGTTATAGTCTGTGGCTTGGAGTAAGCATTAAGCCCCAGTAAGTCAATAACATTGTCTTATATTATGTCTGCTATTGTAATTTCTACAGTTGAATCTGAGCAATGGAACATTAATATCAAAGGTCGTACGAATTGAAGTTCCTGGACGAGATATTGCGAACTTGGCCAATTCGGTTAAAATGCACTTCCCAGTTCTTTTTATGAACTCAACTGTAAGTGCATTTCGGAATACACTTTTGTTCTTAAAATTCCCCAAAAGAGCCATGTTAATATTTAAATTGTGTTTTTGTGTTTTTATTTGAAGAACTACAACCATTCCTGTCAGTTCTATGATGAAAAAGGCACAGTAGGAGTAAAAGGTTTCACTGAACTGAAATATCTCACAAGCATCACAACATATGATATCGTTGTACTTATAGAAATATATAACTTGTGTTTTTATTTCACATTTATGGGAATAGTTTACCCAAAATTAAAAAACAAAATTCTCTCATCATTTACTCACCCCTGTGCAATCTCAGGTGTGACTTTCTTTCGTTTGCAGAACACAAACGAAGATTTTTATAAGAATATCTCAGCTCTGTTGGTCCATACAATGCTAGTCAACAGGGTCCAAAACTTTGAAGGTCAAAAAAGCACATAAATGCAACATAAAAGTTATCCATATGCCTCCAGTGGTTAAATCCATATTTTCAGAAGTGATATGATAGGTGTGGGTTAGAAATAAGTCCTTTTTTACTAGAAATTGTCCTCCCTGCCCAGTAGGTGGGGATATGCACAAAGAATGCAAATCGTTAACAACAAAGAAAGAACTCTTAGTACAGAAGAGCGCTTAGGAGGGCTGTTTGAAAGTGGAGATTTATTGTAAAAAAAAAAACAAATGGACTTAAATATTCATCTGTTTCTCACTTATGCAAGTGGCTAGAATCTTTCCTATATTTTTTATTTTTGCTTATTGATATTGTGCTTGAAATCAACTATAATCAGCTATGCAATCATATTCATATATTCACACTTATGTACTCAGTTTTATATTCATTTATTTCATCACTGTATTTCTGTTTTATTACCCTTTTGGCCTGACGAGGCTTCTGAGACTGAGCGAGAGAGCATAGTTTATGTCTGCTATTGTTCTAAGAAGCGTGCAGACATAGTACAGACATAGACCTAGTACACAACATTTACATTTATGCATTTGGCAGATGCTTTTATCCAAAGCGACTTACAGTGCCCTTATTACAGGGACAATCCCCCCGGAGCAACCTGGAGTTAAGTGCCTTGCTCAATCACTGCTCAATCACTGTGGGGATTGAACCAGTGACCTTCTGATTACCATTTTACCAGTTATGTGCGTTAGACCACAACACCACCACCACTCCACCACTTGCACAACACAACAGGATATATTTAGAGACACCTGTCCTTGTGTTTCACTGAGATAAGTACATTTACAAGTTGTTTGCATAAATAAATGTGTGAGAGTGGAGCTATAGTCTATCTTTCCACTCAAACTGCAATTTCCACACTTCCATAAGTCATAACCGCCTGACCTGACACTTCCATAAGGTTATTAAATCGTTGTGCAAGACTCTCTGTACCTTAAAAGGAAATGCCTGCTGGCACAGTCTCAAGAGGCTATTAAAACAAAACAAATATCTGGGTGTCAGACTAACACCTCAGCTCTCTAGCTCTTCACATCTGATCTCCAACTTTCAGGCCTCATCTCGACTCATCTCTATACTTTAACTTTTTTTCCAATTACTTAGTTCATTAGACAAGACAAAGACTTAGTCCTTTGATATATGTTTAAGATATATATACTTAACATTTATAATTAAACATTTATTTTCTGTATTATCACATTTATTCTCAGTATTCATTATTTCATTTTTATTCATTTATTAATTTTTACTAATTAAAGTTGTTATTCCTTCTACAAATCATCTGATTTATTGAAGTCATTTCCATCTGCTGGATCTCACTGCATCACTCACCCACACCTATCATATCGCTTCTGAAAACATGGATTTAACTACTGGAGTCTTATGGATAACTTTTATGCTGACTTTGTGCTTTTTGAGCTTCAAAGTTTTGGACACCATTTACTTGCATTTTATGGTCCTACAAAGCTGAGATATGCTTGTAAAAATATTTGTGTTCAGCAGAAGAAAGAGAGTCTTATACATCTGGGATGGTATGAGGGTGAGTAAATGATTTTTGGGTGAACTATTCCTTTAATTTACCTTAGGAAACACTAACTGGAAAACGGATGGGTGTGTTACTAGTGTGATCAGTGATTATGTTGTGGAGTGCTCCTGTAATCACACAACCCCATTTGCTGTTCTTCTGGTGAGTACAAGGGATTCATTTATTAATAATGATGGTTCTCCATTTCTGTAGCTCGCCCCCGACTTCAACCCAAAATCCAGTAACAAAAAGTACGGAAGCCCTGAACCGCATGTCAAGTCAAGTGGTTTTTATTGTCGTTCAACCATATACAGTTAGAACAGTACACAGCGAAACAAGACAACATTCCTCCAGGACCATGGTGCTACATAAAACAACATAGGACAAATGTCTATGCACATTTTAACTCCTCTTGCTGAGTTTTCAGTTTTAAATACTGTGTTTAGAGGCAGTAGATACATCTGTCATCTGCATAACAATGAAAAGAGATGCCATGTTTATAAAAAATGGACCCTAAGGGCAGCATTTAAAGTGAAAACAAAGTGGGACCAAGGATGGACCCTTGAGGAACCCCAAAAGTGACAGGGGCAGAAGAGAATGAGACTTGACCAAAGTTAACTCAAAAACTTCTATTGGACAAGTAAGATTTAAATCATTTGAGAGCAGTTTCTTGGAAACCTACTGACAGCTTGAGGCGTAAGAGAAGTACAGTATATCAATATATATGGTATCAAATGCTGCGCTGAGGTCCAATATCACAAGAATCACAAAGTCTCCAGAATCAACAGATACAAAAATGTCAGTATGATCCTTTAAAAGTGCAGACTCTGTGCTGTGGTGTGTTCGGAACCCAGACTAGAAGACTTCAGAAACAGCATTTGTCTCCAAAAAACTCTGCAATTTTCTGCAAGAACAATTTAAGAACTTTAGAAAGGCTGTTTTGAAATTGGCCTAAATTTCATGTAAACTGTTAGGTCCATATTGGTCTGGTAAATGGTCTGCACTTATATAGTGCCTTTTTAAAGCACTTTACACTGTGACTCATTACACTTCACTTCTTAGTATAGGCATCAGTAAATTTCGATCAGTTGACGTATGGTCAGTGGTAAAATCATAAATGACCACATGTGCATCAACAATACAACAATACACTGTCATAAACCTTTTAAATCTGTAATATCTTACCGTGTTTCAGTCAAATACCTTCTTCGGGCATTCTGTCAATGTCTTTGAAGATTGTTACTGTTGAAAGGGAAGCAGGCTATATCAATGTACGTTCTTGAATTTCTGGAATTTTCTCCAATGAAGCTGGCGATGCGCTCAACTGAACCAGAGAAGGATATCCTCCTGTGACCTGTTGGCATAAACTGACATTTTTCTGTACTAAAGCTTCATGTCAAACCATTTTTATTGACCTCTTGGACTAATTCACAAAATAAGCTTACTTAAAGATTACTGTAAGTTCCTCACTTTCTTTTTAGATGCGGTTATTTACTAAATCAATATTTTACGATTTGAATGCACTGGATTAGCACCTCTAAATCTGAGGCCATGGTTCTCAGCAGGAATCCAATGGAGTGCGTACTCCGGGTAGGGAAGGAGGTATTGCTCCAAGTGAAGGAGTTCAAGTACCTCGGGGTACTTGTAAGTGTACATGAGTAACACGAGTGAGGGGACAATGGAGCGGGAGGTTGGCCGGAGAATCGGGGCAGCGGGGGCGGTATCGCACCTTGTCACGAAAAAATCGATCTACTGGTCAATTTTTGTTCCTATGGTCATGAAGGCTGGGTCATGACTGAAAGAACTAGGTTGCGAGTACAAGCGGCCGAAATGGGCTTCCTCAGAAGGGTGGCGGGCTTCTCCCTTAGAGATAGGGTGAGGAGCTCAGTCATCAGTGTGGAGCTCGGAGTAGAGCTGCTGCTCCTTTTCATCGAAAGTTGAGGTTTATCCAAAGCGACTTACAGTGCACTTATTACAGAGACAATCCCCCCAGAGCAACCTGGAGTTAAGTGCCTTGCTCAAGGACACAATGGTGGCTGTGGGGTTTGAACTAGTGTCCTTCTGATTACCAGATTACCAGTTATGTGCTTAGACCACTACACCACCACCACTCCCCCAGTCAGAGCTGGTTAATGTGGCTCGGGATAGGGAAGTTTGGGGCCCCCTGCTGGAGCTGCTGCCCCCGCGACCCGACTTCGGATGAGTGGTTGAAGATGGATGGATGGATGGTGAATGCACTCCATAAAAATGTAAAAAAAAAAAAAAATGCCGGCCAAAATTTTTGAATAATGTACAGATTTTGCTCTTATTGAAAGAAATTTGTAATTTTATTCACCAAAGTGTTCATAAACAATGTCTAGTCAGGACATAATAATGTGAAAATGACAATTACAATTTTTCTTTTTTAAATTCAGAACTTAAACTACTTCAAAGAGTTCTCATAAAAAAATCCTCCATGTGCAGCAATGACAGCTTTGCAGATCCTCAACATTCTCACTGTCAGTGTGTCAGGTGACATTTCATCCCACACTTCCTGTAGCACTTGCCATAGATGTGTCTATCTTGTCGGGCACTTCTCACGAACCTTACAGTCTATCTGATCCTACAAAAGCTCAATGGGGTTAAGATCCGTAACACTCTTTTCCAATTATCTGTTGTCCAATGTCTGTTTCTTTCTCAACTATAACCTTTTCTTTTTGTTTTTCTTTTTCAAAAGTGTCTTTTTTCTTTGCAATTCTTCCGATAAGGCCGGCACCCCTGAGTCATCTCTTTACTGTTGTACATGAAACTGGTGTTGAGCAGGTAGAATTCAATGAAGCTGTCAGCGGAGGACATGTGAGGCGTCTATTTCTCAAACTAGAGTCTCTGATGTGCTTATCCTCTTGTTTAGTTGTACATCTGGCCTTCCACATCTCTTTCCGTCCTTGTTAGAGCCAGTTGTCCTTTGTCTGTGAAGAATGTAGTTACACCTTTGAATGAAATCTTCTGTTTTTAACAATTTCAAGCATTGTATAGCCTTATTTCCTCCAAAAAAAAATATTGACTGACGAGTTTCTAGAGAAAGCTGTTTCTTGTTTGCCATTTTGACTATTGCATACTGTGGCAACTCGAAACAAACAGAAAGACAATTTTAAGCTTCATTAAATAAACCAAATAACTTTCATCGGTGTTTGATATAATGGCAAGTGATTTTCTAGAACCAAATGATCAATTTAGCATGATTACTCAAGGATAAGGTGTTGGAGTGATGGCTGCTGGAAATGGGGCCTGTCTAGATTTGATAAAAAATAACTTTTTTTCAACTAGTCATGGTATTGTTTTTCTTTACATCAGTAATGTCCTGACTATAACTTTGTGATCAGTTAATTGCGACTTTGGTTGAATTAAAGAACCAATTTCCTTCTGAAATAGCAAAATATGTACATTATTCCAAACTTCTTGCTGCCAGTGTATGTTAAAAGCTTCCTATACTCATTTACTTGTGAGTCTGAAGCCTTTCTTATATGGCGTTTTCACGGGCGTGGATTATGATCATTGCGAATGAATGTGCATGCGCGCTCTGTTTATGAATGTTTGGAATTCACTAACATACAAATGTTGCACTGACAAATATGGAGTATATGAAGCCTTCGTGAATCTGGCAGAAAGTTTTCGGGAAACACCTACGGGCGTATGAAATGTATGGAAATATTTAGTGAAAGAATCGCTTCTGTGAACGGATTTGAAAGACTTGACTAAGTGGAGTCAATCAACATCCCTGTAATTGTTCCTGTAGCTCAACTCATCGAATATTATTAGCAATGCCAAAGTACTATGTAAGTACTATGAGCTTTGGTTGAAACCATTTGCCAAATGCATTAATGTAAATGTAGTTTGCATTTAGAAGTTAATCAGTAATAATTTCCTGTCCTTAAAACTGTTTGAATTTTAATCCATTTCTTTTCTCCACCATTAACCCTAAATAGGTTGAGCTGAAGATTGACAAACACAACTGGATGATACTGTCATTGATCAGCTACATAGGCTGTGGGCTGTCTGCTATATTTTCTGCTTGCACCATCTTGTCCTATATTGTCAACAGGTGCCGTTTCCTCTGTTTTTAAATAAATGTGTATATAATATGGCTTTGAAATCACTTTATTCCATTATTTGCATTGGTATAAAAAGTGAGTGTATAAATGCAATCCAAAGATGCTTTATATATGCATGTCAGAGTAAGAAAGTAATGGGGACTCAGGGCAAAACTGCCTCCAAATGTAACAAAAATCCACCCGAAATTTTAAACTGGATGCAATTTTAAAAACAATCTAATAATTTATTTGAAACCAAAAAAGGGCCCCTTAAACCTGCTCTAGGGATTTGCTCCAAATGCACCTTTACATTAAAAAAAGTTAATTTCTGACACTGATGCATATATTATATATGTCCAACAAAGATTATCTGTATAGAATATGTTTTTTTTTTTTTTACAGTAATGCAAGGAAAGAAGTGTCGAACAGCATCCATGTGTCTCTGAGTGGCGCTCTGTTGCTCCTCAACACCAGCTTCATGCTCAGCGAGTGGGCAGCCATATGGAAAATTAATGGAGTTTGTGTGTTTGTTGCCGTGGTGATACACTACAGTCTGCTGTGCTGCTTCACCTGGATGGCCATTGAAGCTTTGCATCTCTACATTCTTCTCATCAAAGTGTTCAACATTTATATCAGAAACTACATGCTCAAGATGTCCCTGATCGGATGGGGTGAGCCATAAGACCAAATACAGAATACGAAAATATAAAAAGCCAAAGTCTTATTAGAAATGCAGAAAGCATTAAAGGGATGGTTAACAAAAAAAAATAGCATTTTCTTACCCTCATTGTTGGAAACCCATATTAATTTTCTTTTTCTGTGGAACGCAGCTCTTTTTTTATACAAAGGAAGTAGGCAGTGGCCAGTGGCCTGTGGCTCTTATGTTCCAAAAATGACAAAAATTAAGCTAATAATACCATAAGAATAGTCCAGATGACTTGCGTGCTATATTCCAAGTCTTCTGGGCAGGTTGCACAAGCTATATGTAAGCTTCAAACTTAATATAGTGTAAATTGGCACTAAGTCACAATTGATGCACTACTAAATATTTGAGTGTGTCACCATTAAACTTCGGTGAAGCATATACCTAAGTATACGTTAACTATTTAAGGATACCGACCACAAGTAAAGGTTTTAATAAAAGAAAGACCAATTTAATGACATCAATTAGCTCATGTTTTAGACTTCAAGTATTTAGGTATACAGTATATGATGATGTTGGTGATGTATGATGACTCCTTAAAGGTTCTTCAGCAGTGTAGGAGTTGTGTCAGAGCTCTTAAACATTAATGCAGGGAAAGATGACGCTATCGCGCTGAAAGAGAAAAGAGTTTGGGGCTGCAGAAAAAGTGCTGCTTTTAGTCGCGAAAGCACAGGATAGTCTACGATGTTTGAACTAATTACTTCAGACGAACATAACATTCTCCAAGAATCCCAAAGGAAATCCCTACCAAAAAAATTTACAGTGTTCAGTTTTGATCATTTATTAATAATTTTGCACTATACATATTTTTGTAAACGGATAACGCATCAAACTGATCAAATAACCATGTGTCAAATGTCTTTGGAAAGCTCGCAGAAGAGTAGAATACAACCCGCTACTTGTCACAGACAAAAACAATTGCGAGTAACATCTAGGTATATTTCTTTGACATACATGCTGCCTGTAAAAAGGTGTTTCTTTTAAGCCATGTTTTCACTTATAGCTTCAAGAAAATAAACATTAAACTTCTTTAAAACGAGCCCACACACAACATAATCAGATGCACAGATCATTAGATAATCCACACGAAGCACAATGTGCACACAGCACTGGTATTGCTATCTGTCCAAAAACATGTTAGCTTTCCTCGATCAGATGACTTCATCTGAAATTATTTAGTACATTGTCCAGAGTCATGGAATGCTTAACCAATGCTTAACCAATCGTTTTAGGATCGATTCAGATCGCTGCAACCAAAGGGGGAAGTCATCCAAATATGGGCAGAGAGGATCGTTCACTTTAATTCCATATGGCCACCAGGAGATGCCTTATGGGGGTCCCTTAACTCTTATGGGTGGGCCAGGACCCCATGAGTTGTATGGGCTACATTTTTGACACTTTTAACATTTGGGGGGCTTAACAGAATTTTCATTTTTGGGTGAACAATCCATTTCAGTTACAACAGCTTTAAGTGTACAAGAGTGTTTGCAGACCATGTGAAGATATTATAGTGATAAATAAAAATAAGTTTAATCAAGGTGATTATGGAAATGTGGTGGCTCATTCTGGTGATTTTGTCCTCTTGATAGGAATCCCTGGCATTATTGTTGGAGGCTTGCTGGCAGCTTATGATAGTCGTCCTTTGTATGGCAAAGTACCGATGACACTTTTAGATACCAATACAACAAATGAAGTGTAAGTCCTCAAATTACAATTTTCCACCCATCACAACTGAATTTTACCCAGGCAAACAATCCATTGAATTTAATTATTGTGAGTAAACATGATGGATTATGAGTTATAGTTTTCTTACATCTCACAAATGTCTATTTCTATCTCAAAAGAATTGATTATATAATGGAAAGAAACAAAACAAAAATGGCCATGCTTGTAGTTACTACAATTTTCAACATGGTTTATTTTGTTCATTACAGATGCTTGTTCAAAGATCCTGTCATCTTCTATGGCGTGACCATTTCCTACTTCTCCCTTGTGTTCCTATTTAACTTCGGAATCCTAATCACAATCTCCAGACAGATCTTCAAGCCACGGAAAGTGGACATCAAACATGATAGGAGGCAAACTTGCAAAAATGTCACCACAGTGGTGGGCCTCATGTGTCTGTTGGGCACCACGTGGGGTTTGGCCTTCTTCACCTCTGGATATACCAACTACCCAGTACTTTACCTTTTCTGCATCTTAAACACAATGCAAGGTAGGTTTAAAGAAACGTTCTCAGTTCAATGCAAGTTTAGTTCAACTGAAAACGTTTGTAATGTTGATTATCACGGAAACATTTATGACTTGAAATAAGCCAAATTTACGGTTGGAATAAGGCACTTACAGTGGAAGTGAATAGGGAGTATTTTGGCTTACAGGGTTTACCAGCGTTACATCGCAAATGTTGGATAGAACTTTACACTTATAATGTTATTAAGCAATTTTATCACACTAAAATCATGTTAGCATATATTGTTTACGTTTTGTTGTTATACTTTTTATACAGCGCATATTTTAATGTCTATGGACTGGCCCCATTTACTTCCATTGTAAGTGCCTTACTGTAACTGTATATTTACTTTTTTTTTAATTAACGGGGGACATGCCGTTAATTACAATAATTTTTTGTGGTGCTGGCAATCAGCTTTATGCCACAAATGCTGTCGATCGAGCTTTTGCTTGTATTGAACCTGAAACATTCCTTAAATTTCAGTGGAGCTAAAAAGTCAAAGAACCACAGTGATCCATAAAGATGTAGGCAGCACTATTGGCATTTGTTGATAAGATGGACCCTGCTGAAAAGATCAGCTCACACCACATTTTCCATGTTGGTTTAGGCTGGTTTATGCTTGTTTGGTGCTGGTATATCTGGTAGACCAGCAAGGTATTTTGGGTGAAGCTGGTTGACCAAGGAAGTCTGGTGGGAACTAGGCGTGGGTAAAAATATTGATTATTTTGAACAATCTCGATATCGATTCTTAAATCCCAAGACCGATCTTTTACTATATGTGCAACCCTTCACTACAATGAGAGGAAATCACTCGCATTGGCAACCAAATTTTGCGTTATGTGACTAAAATGTAAATATTTGGCAATTGGCTGGTAAATGTTTATATTTCACTCACCAGTTATTGTGCAGTGTAGTGGTGGATTATTCAGCTTTGACGTCCTTTCACAGCATGTTGGGAGTAAAAGTTGTTCCATGTAATGTGTGTACAAAGACTTTTAATACCCTTTCTGTTCTCTACAGTCAGTTGTTGATCAAAAACAACAAAAAATACACATTTAATTCTAATAATGCATAGCACAGGTGAGATAAAGCCATTCGAGTCTATCTCATGAAAATGTTACATGTACTCATTTACAGACGCTCTTTACAAAAATGCTGGTTTTGTTAAAGAGACAGTAACGCATTTAGGACGTGTTCAACAAATCAACACAAATACTTGTAAATAGTACAAATTATGTAATTAATAAATAAACATGTAAAACAAAATAATATTTGAAATATAATATCTTATGACTAATGCTGCATTTGTTCATTTTTAAAAAGCCAAAATGTGACCAAAATTATGAAAACGAATAAAATATAATTGGTAAAATGAATATTGTTGTAATGTACCTATTTAGAAGGTTCACTGTATAATTAACAATATCACCTGGGAGAGAATTTCTTTCAAATGTACGCTAAAGGGACATTATAACTGAGATATACCCATATGAATCGATATTACAGATGTGCCCGAAGCCGAAAACCTTATTCGGAAAGGCACGAATATTGACTTCAAAACAAATAACGAATTCATCCAAATAATAGAAAAAATATTCGGAAGACTTAAATCATTTCAAGCAACACACTGACAATAAAGCATTAGATAATAAAGAGATTGCAAGTCCAAATGAAGTGTGCCATTTGGGACAGGGCCGTTGAGTTACATTTTAAAATGAGAGTTGACACACTTCCGGTTTTATACGCATACAGATATAGTTACAGATCATTTTGTCATAATAACAGATACAGATACAGATAATGGCTTTGCTGCACTTCCCTAATCGATATCAAATCGAATCGAGAACTTGTGAATTGGAATCTAATCCAATCAGGAAATCTGTATCAATACTGAGCCATAGTGGGAACACCAGCGCAACAGCATCCAAAATGCAACATATGCTGGTGACCAGCAGTGCTGTTTTGAGGAATAACTCAGCTGACTTCCAAAGAACAGTCAAAGTGTTAAATGGTACCCCTCATTCTGCGAAACTCTCGCAAGAAACTCTTTGCATTTGCTGCTAACAAGGGGAAGGCCTAGGGTGAATCTTGTGAGAGTTTCGAATGAGGGTTACTAGCCACGATTGTAATTAAGAGGATGTGAAATACAAAGGAACGGTCACTTTATTTCTCTGCTACAACAAAAGTAGAATAAAGTGATGAAATGCTCAAGAAATTGGGAATGAAAACTTCTTGCTTCTTGAAAACTAAATAAATGCTGCTCTGGAACATTAGCTTTATAATTGTTCTGTCTGTTCACAGGGTTTTATATCTTTATGTGGATGTGTCTAACAGCGAGGAAATCCAAAAAGAAAGCAACTGATTCCAGGACTAAATCCACCACAGACACTTAAACAAGGAGACATATCAAGCTTTTTAACTAAGACTCATTTCATAAGAAGACTCCATTTTGGACCTTTTATTTTTGTCATAATTAACTTTCTTTATTTTACAGATATTCAATACAACCAAACATGACAATATATTATCCACTCCACCAACACACAGGACGCTTTTGAAAAGATAGTTCACCCCAAAATGAAACCTTTGTTCTCACTTGCATTGATTGATTGATAACAGGTCAGATAGGCAGGAGATGTAGGAAATGTACAATTAAATCTTCAGCTGCAGAAGACAGAGAAATGACTCAGTTTCACCACGCGCCGTTTGGTTTAGCTTTTAGCTAGTCTACTTCCTTTGCAGCTGATAACAGGTCAGCTTAAAGTCAGGTTCCTGTTTGAAACTAACCAGAAATAACCCACATAATAACTCATGTTAAAAATGTTAACAACTATTATTCATAAACAAGAAACTGTAAATGCCTTTGTTTTTTTATTATTGTGTTATCAAGTTGAGTAATAAATGTTTAAATCTAAAATGTTTTGTTTTTACATATATTTTTGAGCCAATTTGCAACATGTTACAATAATGTTAGTGCCAGAACATTTCATTTCTATTAAAGGGATAGTTCACCAAAAATGTTTAATAATTTCATCATTGAATAATTTACCCTCATGCCATCCCAGATGTTCTCACCCAAAACCAACTGGGTCCCTTCGGTAGATATGAATTAAACCACGGAAGTCTTGTGGATTACTTTTATGCTGCTTTTCTCTCCTTTTTAGAACTTTTGGAGTTCTGGTCACCATTCACTTGCATTATATGGACCTTCAGAGCTGGGATATTTTTCTAGCATGTAAATGATAGTAAATGATGAGAGAAATTTCCTTTATGGGTGAACTGTTCCTTTAAGTGATTGCTTAACACAAATAGCGCATTCAGTTGTTGTCATTTTTTTTATTAGTATTGTTTTAATATATATGTTTCTGGATTTTTCATTTTGACATGTCATAATATTTTGAGTTGTTTTGTAAAAAATAAATAAAACAGTGAAAATATGTCAACACGTCCAGTTAAAGATTCAATGTTTTACAATGTAAGGACAACTGACAACCGACAACTTTGTTCCTACTTACACAGGAAACCACAGAATCACATGAGACATCCTTGTTTAGCAGCTGATAGACTCTAAATGCACAATAGGAATCGATAGTTAGAATAGAAAAATGAAAGGCTCACACAGTCTGGTTTTTTGGATATATATTTCTTCCACAATAGTCACTGGAGTAGGTGAGCCTGAACATCCCATTCATTTCTAGATTTTATTGTCAAGTCATTTCAACCCTGTTGATCATTGTTATGTATATATGATCATAGATACATCAAGTGTGAGTGTGCCATGTTACAAAGTAAGAGAAGAATGTTTAAAAAATGAGCCAGCAAATGTCCCACGGTGAGTTAATTTGTCTTAAAATGTTCTAACAAGCTACAAGAACGTTTGGTTTTAGAATGTTTTATAGATTTTAAGATGCCAGAAATGTATTCAACTGTAAGATAACATTAAATGATATTAGATGTACAAAGAATGGGTTGTTTTTACAGGTGTATTGAAAATCAAATGAGACGATGCTCCAGAATACTACCCCGTGTTTCTGTATCAGGCTATTTCTTAAAGAGAATTACATCCTTAGAGGTAAGATGTTTCTCAAAAATATTTCAAATTACAAACATTTCTACTTCATTGCCACCATGTGCTCATTTGTCTTAGTTTTCCATCACATACATGTGCATTAAATAACTGGTTTATAAATATTAAGGCATGTTAAGGCCAGTCTGGTGGTTGTCACTGTCAGATTCACATGAATAAATAATATGATCAAAAGTCTTTAAACAAGTGTAAGCGATGTGGTTTTTGTTTTTACCTAACAGTCAGATTAATCAGGCACAAGCAGTAGATTATGACTTTCCTTTTGTTTTTGCAGCCAACGCTGAATACTAAAAAAGGACATGTAATTAAAATCTCATCTGAAGCATTAGAGAAGAGCATTGATGGACAGGGGGAAATCAATGATACAGAAGTGTGCTTGATTGTGTCTGTTGTCAACAATAACCTCTTCAGGGTCAGTGGCAGTTTTCACCTCAAATTGTCTAAGAATGCAGAGATGCACACTTTGACAATTTCTTTTCATTTTTGTAGTGATTACTGGTGTTGTCAACGCATGACGTTTGCTGGATGCTTCATTGATTAAAATAAATTAATAAATAAAGCATAAATCGAATTCCCAAAGTAGACTAAGTCAGCAGTTTTTAGTTTTTAGAGTATTGCATAATTTTAAAAAAATATATTCACTATAGAAATGTATAAGACTTTAAGATTTTCCATGTTTTTGAAATCCCCATTTTAAACTGTCTTTGATCGCTGGAACGCTGCATTCTCACAGCCTTGATTCTTCATAATCGAATTTAATCTAGCATATTCTCAGACTGAGATTCATATGAATTATGAATGTATTATGACGTATTTTACCAAGAGTTTATCTTTCCAAGAGTTTCTTAAATCTGTAAAACCCCATCCGCATATCATAACCCTGTTTTTTCCTCTTCGGATACATTTAATCATTTCTCAATGTGGCATAAACTCAGGTTCCCAATGACACAGAGTTGGAGACAAATGTGCATGGCAAGAGTGTACTGGGAGTTTGGCTTGGTGAGAAAGAAGTTCGTAACCTTTCACAGCCTGTTCAACTCCGCTTTAAAAGATCCAATCAGGTAAGACGCATTTACATGGCAACAAAACTGTGCTAAAACTTAGCTGTGACCTTGTGCCATTTGCACATTGGTTGCGTTTTTTCCCTTGCATAACTGTGTGCCTCTATTTCAGTCTGAAAATGGAACCTGTGTCTACTGGCATCTTGATAACTTTGGTGGAGGTCAGTAATAACATTTTCACAACATCTCAGAGGGTGCGATGAGGTGATGACACTCTTCGTATGAATAGATTAGGGTTTTGATCCGTAACAACAGCATAATAATTAGATTTAATAAAGCATGAGACCTGCATTTGGGAAACTGCTGCAAAATATGTTTGTAAACTTTTTATTGTTTGCCTACAATTTAAAAATAGTACACCAGTTTTTTTTTTACCATACAATGCAAGTCAATGGGGATCAAAACTTTCAAGCTCCAAAACAGATATACATTAAAAGCAGCATATAAGTAATCCCTCCGATTCGAGTGGTATATTATGTACAGTATACAAGGTTTTTAGTGAATAAGGACTGCATTATTGGTTTGTTTCTCATGCTAAGCGTCGCTCATCATGTCGCTTAAATCACTTGAGTTTTATGGATTACTTTTATGCTGCCTTTATGTCCTTTTTGGAGATTGAAAGTTTTGGACCCCATTGAATTACATTGTATGGATAAAAAAAACCTCACATTGTTCAAAATATCTTTGTTTGTGTTCCACAAAAGAAAGAAGGTAATAAAAGTTCGGAACAGCATGAGGATGAGTAAATGATGAGAGAATTATCATTTTTGAGTGAACTATCCCTTTTAAGATTTTAGATAAGATTTCCACAATTGTTTAAAGGAAAGTGTGTATTTTAGGTGTGTAACTGGTTACTATTTCCAAGTTTTCACCATTTTTACATACAAATATTTCTTGCCATTTCTTGCTAGCTCTTATATAAACTAGTGCTCAGTGCTGTGTATTTTCCTATGTGTAACGGAAGTAAAACACATTTTATTCTACGACTATCCTCCAAATTTGTTAATTATTTTGTAATGTAAATTAATGCATTTTAGTGTATGTGTTTGTAATGACTTTTGTGCATGAATGTGTATCTTTTCATCAGGTAACTGGAGTACAGATGGCTGTAAAACTGCCATAGAGAATGGAGACTTTGTGTGCAGTTGCAATCATCTGAGCTTTTTCGCAGTACTTGTTGTAAGTGCATGGATCATGTGATGCATTTTGGTTATAGACAGGTTCATTTTTCATAAATATCCTCTCTTGTCCTCAATCTTTTTGACAGAATCCTCAAATCCCTAAAGATGCCCAAATTCTCCATCTCAACTACATTTCATACATTGGATCTACCCTTTCAATAGTTTTTACAGCGCTCACCATGGTCTTATTTCTGTTGCAGAGGTAAGCTTATCATCAAATCATACACAGACTGTAAAAATAAAATCAATGTTTTAAACAGATTCCAGAATACTACCTCTGTTGGTGTGCATACAAATGTGTGCATTACTCCAAGAATTTAACATGGCTCGTCGTACATAAGGTGGCAGTTTCCTAGTGAAATAAACACTAGAGTCAATACAACATCAACTTTTATTCACTTACACAAATCACAAGTAAAATTACTGATTATCAGTTTATAAACACTTACTTTTTGCTCCGTTCCTCACACAGTGCTATCTTATGTCACTTATATAGTAGTGCATGACATAATGTGATACATTTTAACATTTATTCAACCATCTATATTTACAAGCTTGTTTGAGCACAAACAAGTTGCGCAGTAATAGAATGTTGCACTTGCAATGTGAAGGAAAGGGGTACAAGTCCAGAAGAGCAAGCAAGTCAACATGTGAGGCGAAAGTGACATTCGAAGTGCCACAAAATTATGTGGTTCCTTCAGCATTTGCAGTTTTTATCCCACATTTGCTTTTTATGACACTATCATTTAGGTTTAGGATAGGGAGGTAGGTTTTGTTACTTTAAAGGTATAATTCACCCAGAAATGAAAAGTCTCTCATCATTTACTCACCCTCATGCCATCCCAGATGTGTATGATTTTCTTTCTTCTGCTGAACACAAACAAAGATTTTTAAAATAATATTTCAGCTCTGTAGGTCTATAAAATGCAAGTGAATGGTGATCAGGCCTTTGAAGTTACAAAAGCTGATAAAGGCAGCATAAAAGTAATCCATATGACTCCATTGACTTAATCTGTCTTTTTTATGATTTATGATTTTTTATGATTTAACCAGCAATTCAATATACTATAATTTTACATACATAAACATAATATCAAACTCCCTCCCCCCTACCTCACCTTCAAACATATGTCAGTCACAATAATATAGAGATTGCTCAAATACACCGGATAATAACATAACAAATTACCTGCTGTGAGTCCAGTAAAGCGATGTAAAATTATAATTGAATACGAGACGTTGTGTCGAATGTAGTGACACAAGGGGTCTTTCTTGAGAGCTTTGCATACCTCTGAACTGTATTGGCCGCACGTAAACCTCCCCAACTGTATCGGCCGCACGTAAACCTCCCCAACGCCCCCAGAAAAGGTGTCATATACAGACCTTAGGTTCCCAGCACACCTCAGTCACGCTACATGACCATCATGGGAGCAAGCCAGCCGTGGCCTTTTCTCATAGAGCATAAAGCGGCTGAGGCATCTTAAGATCCTATTCTTTCAGGGGGAAAAGACCCTGCGGAGACCACATCCTGCCCGGACTAGGGGGAGGTTATTTGTGGCCAATACACCACATGGGTTGTCAAGCCACATGTGGGAGTGGCCCGTGGCAGGTCCTACCTGATGAGGGAGGAGCTCTACAAACACAGCGACCAGGGGCAGTGGAACTGCCCAAAGTAGACTCGGGTCCGCCGACAGGGAGACTGTACCACGGAAAATACATCACAGGGCGTTGCCTGAAGAGGAAATTAAGCCTGTGGAACCCTACCCCAGTACAGAGCACTTGCGGCTCATAGTGGGTCTGGTTGCAAATTCCTCCGCTGAATTCATAGGCCAGAAGGCTAGGGAGGAAGAACATCCAGGAAGCGAGAGCTTAGTGGCTAACCTGGGAGAGAAAGCGCACTGGATCACCTTGGTGAAAGGCGCTAGGTGCAAGCAGAACACCCGGTTGGCTGTTCGGTATTACCGAGTTCTACTGGCTCGGACCTGACAAAACACCGGACGAGACTGACTCAACCCTGAGATTGTAGAATCTCGCAAAGGTGTTGGGTGTTGCCCAGCCCGTTGCTCTGCAGATGTCTGCTAGGAAGTTGCAGTTGGCCAGTGCCCACGAGGATGCCACACTTCTCGGCGAGTGTGCTCGAAACCTGAAAGGGGCGGGCACGGCCTGGGTCTGGTAAACCAGAGAGATAGCGTCAACGACCCAGTGAGCTAACCTCTGTTTGGAAATGGTGTTCCCTTTACGCCATCCGCCGAAGCAGACAAAGAGCTGCTAAGAACATCTAAAGCTCTGTGTGCGGTCCAGATAGATACGCAAAGCCCGTACCGGACACAGCAACGAAAAGGCTGGGTCTGCCTCCTCCCGGGGCAGCGCTTGCAGGTTCACAACCTGATCCCTGAAGGGGGTCGTAGGAACCTTGAGCACATAGCCCGGTCATGGTCTTAGGATGACATGAGTATCTGCCGGACCGAACTCCAGGCAAGTGTCGCTGACTGAGAACACTTGCAGGTCCCCAACCCTCTTGATGGAAGCAAGCGCTATCAGGAGAGCCGTCTTCAAGGAGAGGGCCTTGAGCTTAACTTGTCGTCCACTGCGTCGTGTTGGGCTGCGATAGCATACACCTTCAAGGTGGAGGGTTACAGCCTCCCCATCAACCTCTCTTGCAGGAATGAAAGCACTGACCGAACTGCACATCTCTGCGGGTCTTCAGACCGGGAAGAACACCAATTTGTGAACAAACGGCACTTTAGGGTGTAAAGCTGCCTGGTAGAGGGAGCTCTGGCTTGGTTGATCTTGTCTACGACTGCAAGTGGTAAGTCACTCAGATCTTCTGCGTCCCACCAGGGGCCAGACGTGGAGGTTCCAGAGGTCTGGACACGGATAAAAGAGGGTGCCCCATCCCTGGGAAAGGAGGTCCTTCCTCAGGGGAATTTGCCAGGGAGGTGCTGTCACGAGGATCGTGACATCCGAGAACCAAGTCTGAGTGGGCCAGTAAGGGGCCACTAAGGTGACTTGTTCATCATCCTCCCTGATCTTGCGCAGCCCCTGGTGATGGAGATGGTGGGTGAGTTGTGACATATGAAGTAATTTATGTATGCTACCGTCGTGGTGCTTTCTGAACGGATCCAGACGTCATCAGTGGGAGAAACCTCCGCAGGGCAAGGAATACAGCCAGCAACTCTAGGTAGATGATGTACCAATGCAGCCGGGGCCCTACCCAGGAGCCAGCAGCTGTGTGCCCATTGCACACGGCACCCCCAACCCCGTTGAGAGGTGTCTGTGGTTACCATGACACATCTGGAAACCTGCTGTAGGGGGACTCCAGTCTGCAGAAAACCGAGGTCTGTCCAAGGGTTGAAAGTCTGATGGCAGAAATGGGTGATTAATACATGGTATGTGCTGGGGCGCCATGCCCATCTCGGGACTTGAGTTTGAAGCCAGAGCTGAAGCGGTCTCATATGTATCAACCCGAGCGGCATGACCGCGGTCGAGGATGTCATATGCCCCAGGAGCCTCTGGAACTGTTTTAGAGGAACCGCTGTGCCCGGCTCGAAGAGAACAAGGCACTTGAGCACCGACTGCACATGCTCGTTCATGGGGCATGCTGTCATTGACACTGATTCTAACTCCATGCAGAGAAAATAGATGCTCTGAACCGGGACAAGCTTGCTCTTTTCCCAGTTGACCTGAAGCCCTAGACGGCTAAGGTGCCTGAGCACCTGGTCCCTGTGAGCGCATAGTAACTCTCGAGAGCTAGAATGAGCCAGTCGTCGATGTAGTTGAGTATGCATATGCCAACTTCCAGTAACGGGTCAAGGGCTGCCTCTGCGACTTTTGTGAAGACGCAAGGGGACAGGGACAGGCCGAAGGGGAGGACTTTGTACACCTGGCCGTCGAACACGAACCGTAAGAAGGGTCGGTGTCGAGGCAAGATGGAGATGTGTAAGTACGCGTCCTTCAGGTCTAACGCCACAAACCAATCTTGATACCGAACGCAGGTCAGAATCTGTTTATGCATGAGCATTTTGAACAGGAGTTTGTGTAAAGCTCGTTTGAGAACTCGCAAGTCCAAGATTGGCCGCAACCCACCCTTTTTTGGGTACGATGAAATAAGGGCTATAGAAATCTCGGCGGGAGGGATGGCTCTATCGCGTCCTTGAGTAGCAGGGTTGTAATCTCTGCCTGTAAGGCGCTGGCGATCTTGCCAATCATTGAGGTGGAGCGAATACCGCTGAAATGAGGCAGGAACCTGGTGAATTGAATTGCGTAGCCGGGTCGGATGGTCCTGGCCAGCCAACTCGAGAGGGGCACTAGAGGGACGATCCTTTTTGACATTCCGGGGAGGGGAGGCAGGCAAAAGTACCCAGTACTTGTGTCAGTATGCCCTGTTTGGCCATGTAATGGCCGGGACTCTGTCTCGGCTCCTCAGCAAAACCTGAATGAGTGTTTGCACACCAGCTCCTTTTATACCCGTATGTCCGGGGGAGTGGCATGCAACTTCCACTCACCAATTTTCATAGGCTTTTTCTTAACCCTTGTGCATCCTTGTGGACATTTTTGGCTTTTTCAGTATTGTTTTTTTGATAACTTTGTCTGTGTTAATGCTAACTGCATAAAATTTTCCACAGGTGTGAATTTTTATTGGAATTTTAATATTTCACCCTATTTTCTTTAAAAAAAAATATTTTTTGCACTAGTTACACAAAATACTCCCTCTTAGCGTCGTTTTGGACAAAAATGGCACATTGAAACCCATTAAAACTGCGATTATTAATCCCAGTGCCATTTAACTATAAAATTATGCAATCTTGTTTAACATGCTTTCATTATGTTGGCAAGGCTTCAAAATTTACATTTTAAATATTTTTTACCAGATCGTGCCATTTTTTCAGGTTTGGCATATCATCGCTTTTGTTGTTGTTTTCTGCTGTTTTTGGCTTATGCATATTATAGAGCCAATTAGATACATTATGAATATATAATTGTGTGAGTGTGTTGGTATGGATTTCAGAGTGTGGTTTGTATGTGACTGAGGCTCTAATAATAAAAATAAAAAAAATTCTGTTTAGCATTTATTAAATTGAAAATAATTATAATTATTATATTTTTTATAAAAAACAACAGTGGCATTATGTAAACAAACCGACGTTTAAAGTGTTAAAATTCTGAAAATAAATGAATGTTTGGTAATTATGATTAGAACTGATGCTGGTTAAAATATAAGTCAGTGAAAGTAGAAAAAATATTATTCTATAATATTTTTATGACACTTTTTGACATGGCCATTTTTGTCCATTATGGACCTAAGTGGTAGCTTTTTTTAAATCTGATACTGCATAAAAAATATGAAAGCATCAAAATGAATGTTGTTGTTAATCATTGACATATCCAAGGCTCTAATAATCAAAGAAAAAAAATTCTGCTTAGCATCTATTAAATTGAAAATAATTACTATTTTTCATTTTTTCCTAAAAAACAACAGTGGCATTATGTAAACAAACCAGCGTTTAAAGGGTTAAAATTCTAAAAATGAATGAATGTTTGGTCATTATGATTAGAGCTGATGCTGGTTAAAAAATTATGTCAGTGAAAGTGGAAAAAATATAAATCTATAATATTTTTATGACAGTTTTTGGACATGGCCATTTTTGTCCATAATGAACCTATGTGTAACTTTTTTTAATTGATGCACAAGGGTTAAAACATCAGAGGTGTTTGAGGCTCCCAAGAGTGACCCCTAGTGTCACTAGATCCACACAACTTCTCATTCCCTCCATCAGGGAAAGGGGGTTACAACAGTAACCTAGATGATTTACTCAAAGTTCTTGCAGCCCAACTTTCGAGAGCGTAAGGATATGTTTGCAGAGAGTGATTAATGGCTATTTATCGGATGTTGTGCGAAAAGTCCTTTTATGGAGAGCGTGTTTTATGCAAAGTGTTCACTGCAGATTCATCAACATTAGAATGAAAGTCAGAACAAGTTTATGCGCGTACACACTTGTGACTTTAGAAATGTAACTTGTATGCAAGTTTAATCAATCTTGTTTTTGTGGTACAGATGTACAGATAAATATATCTTTCACCATCTTCCCCACAGAAAGAAGCAATGTGAGCATTCAGTCATTATTCATGTACAGCTCACAGGCTCCTTGTTCTTGCTGCACATGTCCTTCTTGTGTAGTGTGTGGTTTTCAAGCCAGAGAGATGAAGTATGTCAGTTCTTCGGACTTGTCCTACACTGGTGCCTTTTAGCCACATTCACATGGACAGCCATTGAGGGTTTTCACATGTACCTGCTGCTGGTGCGGGTTTTCAACATCTACATCAAGAGATACCTGCTTAAACTAAGTTTGGTGGGATGGGGTGAGTACAATAATTGGATATACAATTAATTGCACCATTTATTTTTGGTTAAATTATTCTTTTTAGGAACAATTGCAATTCACTTTAGATCTATGAATGTATCATCCTTTTCCTGTAGGTGTACCCACAGTTACAGTGATTATATGTGGTGTAAATAAAGTGTATGGCAAATATACCTTTTCCATGGAGAGAGAAAATTCAACAGGCACACCAATGTAAGGTCCATCCATTCCAATAACAATATGCATTTTCACTCCTACATCCTCTCCCAGCCCTGCAATAGAACTGCATTCATTGGCTTCTTATTGTTTAGATGCTGGGTTACCACACAGACTGTGAGCTACATTACAGTGAATGCTTATCTTGGGCTGGTGCTGCTCTTTAACATGGCTATGCTGGCAGTGCTGGTGGTTAAGATGCGTCAGTTACGGTCACGGAGTCTTAAGATTAAAATCAGTGAGAGGAGAGTATGGAAAGACTGGGCGGCTCTTCTTGGACTCAGCTGTATTTTGGGTGTGCCATGGGGACTGGCCTTCTTTACCCATGGTGGCCTCTTGAGTCTCCCCTCGCTCTATGTTTTCAGCATTCTCAACTGTTTTCAGGGTAAGAATTTCTCCAGCTTTGTTCAATGAGGTACAATCACACATAATTGGCACTTTACATTGGAATAGGGTACAAATTAATGTAGCATTACTTTAAAATGAGCATAGCATAAAAAGTAGCTAGTTTTAAACACATAAGTAAATATTCAATTTTCTCACTTTTTAAGTTTTTACAAAAATTATAATGTTGTCTGCATTCATCAAAGGTTCAATTCTTTTAGCAATGGTATTGTACGAAAATGTATCTAAAGTTTGCATATAATTCCAATTTGTTTATTGATTGGGAACCAATTCCTAATGTTTTAGAAACTTTCTTTTTAGTTTTTTTTGTAATTGTTTTTACACATTTTTGTAATAATCATAAACTAACATTCCCAGAACGTTGCAGGTAGGTTTTTGTGTGACAAACTACCGGTAATAAGAACTACACTCCAAAGTATACTTCGGTTTTGCACAAATGCTAGGCATATGCATACAGGGCAAATGATGTCAATTTTGTTATCAGCAGTGTGTTAGAGCACTGCATGCGTGTGGCCCGATTTTTCAAGACTTGAATCTCTGCAGAACAAAAATGTGCATTTCCAAATCAGTGGTTGTTTTCAAACCAGGATGGGCATTTTTAATCGCTTTACACAATTTGCCTTCTACATTGAGATTCCCTACTTTCATTGGATGGTTGAGAAATGCTCATCCTGGTTTGGAAATGGCCACTGATTACTACATTGAGATTCCCTACATTCATCGTGTGGTTGAAAAATGCCAATCCCAGTTTGAAAACACAGTCAGACTGGGATTGGCATTTTTTAAGCCTGGATTACCGTTCACATAGTCATCAACTGGTCTCCACACTTGTTACTGATTTATCATTCCGGAACGGAGTTTCTGTGTCAATTTACAGACACCCATGCCATTTTACCTTTTTTTCTTTCGGGAATTCCTTAGCACTCCAGCTAAATGGCTGTAACAATGCAGAGTACTTTGGCTGGAGTGGAGAACTCTTCGTGATTGCTCTTGTGGTAATAGAATTTGATGCAGGGACACATACCAGGTCTGCTCTGCATGTCTTGTGTTAAAACATGCCCATGACCAGCACGTAAACGTTGCCCCTTTCATATAAATACCACAACCTTTCGTAGACTTGAACGAAGCATCAATTGCATTTGCATCAAGATGGCAAGATGTATTTGCGTCTGTTTTCCTTCAAAACTATCTTAACCCAAACGTCCTCAGTTACGGTTCAGATGGCTTGAATTTACATTTCAAACGAGGAGGGATAACGGCAAATTTGCGGTTGTGTTTGAGACATTTCACTCCTGAATTGATGAGGTGAATTAATACAAAGCTTCGGATGCCTCTAGAGTTTATTTATATTTTTAGTTAATTTGGGATTCACAACACAGTGTTTTTTCCCCTTTATATTTAGTGTATTGTGATTCAAATAATTAAAATTTGGTTATCTTTTACTCACTTGTTTTTCAATGGTTACACCTCTCAAATCTTCTGGTCCGAGTTGTTCGTTGACAGCCGTGTACACGGCTGTCACGTGACAAAAGAACGAACGACTTGGACAAGAAGATTCTGTACAGATATGCGACTGACACATTAGCTGGTAAGTATTCAACTGCCTTTATTACGCATTTCGTGACGTTACAGTTCCCTGCTACGGTGGCCTCTTAGGACCCTAAAAGTGTCTCACAGAATATCCTTACAGATTCAATCCAGAGATGAACTGATAATTTCTGTTTCTCATAATTTGTCCTTGGCTGCATTATAATTTTTTCCTTATTGGGACTATGATCAAAGCTTCCTTAAGTAGACGTGTTGGGGGGATTTGACCTTTGAAAATGTTACATCTAAAATTTTACAATTTAATTCTGCTCAAATGAACGAAAATACTTGAATGAAGATTCGTTCATTTTGCTGAAAGAGACTCAAAGACCCAAATGATCTGATTTTCCCATCACTAGCACTGCAAACTGACATTCAGATCTGCCTCAGTTCTGCTATGCAACGCCCATATTTTCACAATCTAATCAACAACTTGGATACGCTTTTTCACGTGGAAATACGTCACAGTACGGAAGTAAAGTCAGTCCCAACTTCCATTTAATGCCGACTTTAATTTGACTTTATTTTCCGTGGTTACGACGAAGGCAGATGACAACCAACTATTGGATAACTCTAAGGGGACATGGAGATAACCATCCAATGAAAAAGGTATTACAGAAATGTTGGGAGAAGGAGAGGAGAAAGAAAGATTTGGATGGACAGGCAATTTAATAGCAAAGGAAATGGAAGTTTATGATAAAGAATTTGCTGAGATTGTGGTGTGGCCTGATAAACCAATGTGGTTACTTAACAAGTTTGATCTAGAGCTTGTAAAAATAAAAGGAAGTGGAAGTATAGATATAACCAGTGAATGTTATAAATATAAACATTATAAGTACAAAGATAGCATTAAAATATCTACAGATGAGCCAAAGTATCTAGAAACGGATGCAACATGATTGGTATTTGTCACTAGATATGAAAGGGGAGTCAACAAAAGAACATCTGATAGCTTAAATGTATATACAGTTACATTATATGCTATATTAATAGCTGTAGAATGGATTGAACAGACCAGGGATAACAACATTTTAATATGTAGTGACTCTGTATCAGCCCTTATGAGTATTGGAAGTATGGAATAACTTGAAATCATCAAGAATTACATTTATGCATTTGACAGATGCTTTTATCCAAAGCGACTTACAGTGCACTTATTACAGGGAACATCCCCCCGGAGCAACCTGGAGTTAAGTGCCTTGCTCAAGGACACAATGGTGGTGACTGTGGGGATCAAACCAGCAACCTTCTGATTAACAGTTATGTTAATGCCACTATGCCACCACCACTCCTTCTTTTATTGTATGAATTTGTTCAAGAATATGCAGACTAGGAAGAAGTATTACATTCATGTGGGTCCCAGCGCATGTGGGAATACAAGGAAATGAGAAAGCTGATAGATTGGCAAAAAAAAAAAAAGGCAACAAAAAAGGGACATGTTGATGTCAAAATGAAGTTATCAAAATCAGAAGGGAAGAATCTAGAATGGAAAAAGATAATGGAAAAAATGGCAACATCAGTGGGATCATGAAAAGAAGGGGAGACATCTGTACAGGGTTCAAAATAAAGTAGGTATGGTTGTTGGTTTGATCCCCACAGTCACCACCATTGTGTCCTTGAGCAAGGCACTTAACTCCAGGTTGCTCCGGGGGGGATGTGTCCCTGTAATAAGTGCTCTGTAAGTCGCTTTGGATAAAAGCAGTCTGCCAAATGCATAAATGTAAATGTAAATATCATAGGAAAACATCCTACAGGTTTATGTGATGAATGTCATGCAGGAGATATTCACAAGAAAGGTAAGAGATGAAGAATGTTAAAGGAGAGTACAATGTTAAAAGTATAATAGAATGTGGAAATAATAGTCAAGGATGGAAATATTTGATTAATAAGTACTACGTTAAAGAAAGACAATAGGTGGCAGTAATGCAACAATGTGGATGCCAACTGCCGGAAAACACCAAGGAAGAAGAAGACTTTATTTTTCAAGCCCCTTTGAGGTTAATATGCTCGAGTATAACATTTAATGTTGTTATTTCTTCCTCTAGGTGTCTTTATTTTCTTGTGGTATTTGACTGTCACGCGAAAGGTGAGGAAAGAGGAACTTTCATCAAAAGGCACGATTCATGTCAGCTTCCCACAATAATTGAGGATGTGTGATTAACCACCATCTTTTTGTTTACGTCACATTGCTGGAATGGATAATCATATAAATACTGGGATTTTAACAGTGGACTCCTTAATTTTACTGACTGACCTTATGGTGACTGCAAGGGGGGTCAAAGGGGAAAAGCTTTTTACAAAATAATTTTACCATAATTATTTAACCTTGAGAAATAAAACCATATTTACCGTCAGATTGCAGAACCGTCTGCACATAATAATTCATTGTGAGAAAAGTTATATATTTCTAAGTGTTCATATGTTGTTCCTTATATCATATTTATGTTTCAGAATACTTTATTGGCTTTCATCTTTTTACTTGCCACTGTTTTCTGTGGTTTGCTCACTGTAAACTCCCCAAAAAATATTTTAAGATTTAAGCATTACAATTTGATAACTTAATTCCATAAAATTGAATTATGTGCACTTTAACAAAACAACAACAACAAACAAAAATCTTTTTTTTTTCTTTATGAATTCTCAATTAAATTTGATGGGATTTTGATGGGAAATCTTCACAATTTGAGCTATTTTTTAGTGTAAGGCACACATCTTCGTAAACCTTTACAATGGTAATAATAGTGCAAAACAAATAAATCGGAATTAAATAAAAAGTTTCTCTTCAGGTATACACATTGAACTTTGCACTTATATTGGGTAGAACAAAGATAACCTGTTGAATTCATACAAAGGACATTTTTTACAGATAATATTTTAGTAACTTGTTTTTTATTTGGTGTAATGACAAAAAAGCCAATTGATTTGTTTTGGAAACATGACTGCATAATTTCAAACTTTTCTACAATATTTACTCATAAAGTATAAACTGATCAATACATGACAGTGTATATCTACCTTCACATTTTAGGAAAGGGGCTCCTTGGCTTTAAAACTGTCCTGTCATATATGCAAACACAAAATATTTTTTAGCCTATTTTCTTTTTTTTTTTTTAAGATTTACACATTTCAATTTAGAACACAATTAAGTTTTGTTATAATCAAATTAAGTTGTATAATTTTTCACAAAACTAAATTAAGAACTTTTTTATTAATAATTTTGTTAAAGATGACTCAATTGAATTTGATGGAATTTTGTTATGAAATTGGTATAGGCCTACATATATCTTCAAATGATTTTTAAGGGGAAATACTAAGAAGGAACTGAATGTAAATGAGATATTAATTGAGATCAAAATGGCTTCATGCATTTAACCTAGAATGAAATACAGATACAGTTAACGCTGGGCCTTCATCATGAAATAATAAATTGTCAAATGTACTGTAGCCATCATGTAACTGTTTTCATCAGCAGTGTATTGCAATAACTTATATCTACCGCATTCTTGTAAAACTAATTTTCTTTATTAAACGGATAATCAAAAGTTAACGGTGTGTGCACATTGCGCTTCTTTATTGTTTCTGTATGCGTAAGAAACACCTTTACCACCTTTGCTTATAGGAAAGCCTCTACAAGGCCTATTAACAGAAACTTACAAATCTACAGTATTGTAACATGTTTGGCGCCACCTAGTTTTCAAAAAGCAAAACAAGCGTGAATGTCCTTATTATCTAATGTAATCTGATGTATTATGCATGCAAAATATTTACATTTTTAAATCTAAAATACATTCCTTCATTTCTGTTCTTCCACTCCCCTCCTACGACACACAAACTGACAAGAGAAAATACTTAATAGGTTTTATGAAAATACCAATGTGAAGAAAATTGAGATACAAAATATCAATAGTAAAAAAAGTATAAAAACAGAAAGTGCACAAAACTTCTTTACAGCATCAATTGTACAGACAGCTTTGAATAAATAGCATAAGTTAAAAAAAAACCCCGACAAATTAATGTAATGAAACGATCATCTAAATCTCTGGTAAGGCACATTAACATTGAGAATGTGCCTAATTAATAGTTAAAAAAATTCCCTGAACTTTATTGACATTTTATAATTTCTCTCATGTGTTTTCAAAACAAGAGAGCTTTGAGTCAACGATACTGCCGACTCAGAAAATTGCTGGTGAATAAAAACAAACATTCAAATAATACAATGAAATTAGTACAACCAAAATCCTGTGTACTTTCAAATCCAATTGGAAAACTCTACAATATTGCTAAACTACTGAATCAATTCTATTTAATTTAAAAACAGCTATTCTATCATTCTGAAGGAAATTTAACTGCTAAAATACAAACAATAAAAAAGGAAAATCCAAAATATTTAAAAAGCTGCAGTAAAAACAACAAGGCTGAAAGACTGGCTGTACAATTCATCTTTGATAAATTACCTTTAGTGTCCAATACATAGTGGAACTAGTAGACAACATGGTGAAAAACAGTGTAAAGCCAGGTCATAAATTCATCATTCATCCTATCCGTATTATAGCACGCTCACATGCTAAAAACACAAACATAAACATTTAAAAAAAGACTGATCATGCCTACAAATACACTGTGCATGCTTTTGTATTCCATTGTATAAATAACAGTTTAAACACTCTGAGAATGTATTTTTACATCTTAGTTTTAAAGATTTACCAACCCGTAACAATTTTGAGAAATATCTATCAAACCAGGAAAAAAAAAAAAAATATATTTTATAAGCACATATCCATATTACAGACCAAAAGCTGAGGTGTATTCACATTGTGAATATTGTGCCAAAGTCAAAAATTAATTTCTGTAATATAATAAACCACAGTTTACGATCGGAATCTGAGCAGAAGACTGCATTTGCTTAAAGACTTGCTTAAAACGACACCCATCTCATTAATGCCTTGGCTATAATGCTAGATACAGCACTTTACATAATTTCATCTGTAATTCGTGAAAGTAAATGCCAAACAGAAGCCTTTTGGTGCACTAGAATGGAAAATAAGATTATATTTACAAACACTGGTAACTCCTAAACTAAAATATTTTACAGTGATAAAAAAAAAAAAACCAATGGATTACATCAAATGCCCCAACTCTGAGCTATAAATATTTCCTAATGCCCTTTTTTTCCCTTTTCTGTTTTATAAAAAAAAGGTACAAAACTTACATTTTACAAAAGAGTCGTAAAAAAATACAAAGCAGGGGGTAAAAAAAAAACTCAACTCATACAGTTATCTAACAAGGGGAAGATATCAGAGTCTACCACTGGAGACAAAGCTATGAGGGCCTCAATGAGACAGTTTGGTGGATGCAATCGGCTGATCACCACGCCTCCTTCACATCCTCTGGAAGAGGCGGAGGAAGTGATTGAGAGATCGGAGAGTCCGAGGAAGATGCCAGAGCGGGGCGCTTCTTGCTGTTACAGCAGGGCTTGAAAAGTCGAGGATCAATGATCACCTCTCCAAAACGCCCTTTGTAGACAATCCCACAGCACACCTTTTGCCTACAAAGTATTGAGATTATGGTGAGACCTTTCACTTTTGGGTGAACAATTCCTTAAACATGCTTTGGTAAAGAGAAATACCTTTTCCAGTAGGACAGGTCAAGAAAGGAAAATCCAGATGGGTTAGGACGTCTCTGTTTGGTCTCAATGTCCGATCCATCATCAGACTGATTACTGTGGCTGGGAGACTGAGAGGGAGACATACTGGATGTGGTGCTGTGGGCATCTGAATCTATAAAATTATAGATTAGGAAAATGTCAAACATATTAGCATGCCACCTACAAGACTTTTTAAATGAAAATTATGAGTGCAATTCAGGTAAAAGTGGACACACTTTGTCGTTTGAATTTATGAAGCTTTTTCAGTTTACTTTTCTTCTTTCCTTCAATGTTTTTCACTTTCTTGGGTTTGGTGAGCTTGAAGCCAGGTCCTGCTCTTGCATCCACCACCTTGCATAAAAAACAAACATGCATCAGGCTTTCTGAAAGTACTGTATGATTCCAGTTAAACAAAGGAGAAAGGGTATGAAGACATACATGGTTCCAGTTCTTCTTTGACCCGTGTGGTAATTTCTTCCAGCGTTTTACCAGCAGTACACAAGCATTGCAGATGTCTCCAACTCTATCCTCAGACAGACTGAGAAACAAATGTTGCAACATAAATGATAGTAAATGAAAACAGAAGTGAATGTGTTCAATGACTGGAATGATAAGATAGTTTGAACATTAAAAGTATTGCCTTGTCACAACAAATATTTACTTAAAGAACTTGTGCATTTGTAATTGCATAGTGTGTACATTATGTATTACGAGTATATTGTGAATACATATTTGAACACATTGTACACCATGTACGCATATTGCAATTTGTTTCTTCTTATTTTTATACGTCACTACATCACTGCAATATTTTTAGAGCATGCACTCAAAGATTTTCATCCACCAATAAACTAGTATAAACGGTGATGTGACAAAGCAATTCGATTTGAAATCTTTGGAATGCCAACGGAATTTCGTTCAGAATTTGGAACCAATACTAAAGTGCTCATATAAGAACCTTTTAAGAATCAAATAAACCTTGGAGATATATACGGTACTGTGCAAAAGTCTTAGGCACATAAGGTGTTTAACAAAAACATTTGTCTTAAGATGGATATTTATATCTTTAGCTGTAGTGTCAATAGGTAATATACATATTATACAAATATTATTTCTGCAAATGGAATAGAAGAACGTGTAGCCCTGCAACAGATGGCATGGCACCACAAAGCCCCCCCCCACTGAACATTGAGTCAGTCTGGGATTACATGAAGAGACAGAAACAATTGAGACAGCCTAAACATATAAAAGAACTGTGGCAAATTCTCCAAGATGCTTGGAACATCCAATATGCCAATAACCAAGAAAAACTGTGTCCAGTTGTCCCTAGGAGAATTGGTGCGGTTTTGAAGGCAAAGTTGGTCACACCAAATATTGATTGAGCTTTTTTTATGTTTACTAGACTTTGAAATATGAAAACAAATTATGGCATTATATTTGAAGACATCCTCACTATGCAACATTTTTCACCAGTGCCTAAAACTTTGTATGTATGTTTATTTATTTATATATATATATATATATATATATATATATATATATATATATATATATATATACACACACACACAAATACACACAGTGCATTCAGAATGTATTCAAACCCCTTCATTGTCACATTTTGTTGTTACAGCATTATGCTAAAATGCTTTAAATTATTTAATTTTTTTCACATTTATACACAATCTACACTCAACACCCAATTAACGACACAGCAAAAACAAGATTTTTGATTACTTTGAAAATGTATTAAAAATAAAAAAACAGAAATATCACATTGACATAAGTATTCAGACCCTTTGCTCTGAATCATCTTTGAGATGTTTCTCTTCAGGGGAGAAGGCCCTTGGTAAGAGAGGTGACCAAGAACCCCATGGTCACTCTGGTTGAGCTCCAGAGATCATGTGTGGAGATGGGAGAAACTTGCAGAAGGACAACCATCACTGCGACGCTCAACCGATCTGGGCTTTATGGCAGAGTGGCCAGACAGAAGCCTCTCCTCAGTGTAAGAAAGCAAAACAAAAAAAGCACCTAAAGGACTCTCAAAATGTGAGAAACAAGATTCCCTGGTCTGATGAAACAAAGATTGAACTGTTTGCCCTCAATTCCAAGCATCATGTATGAAGGAAACCTCTCATCACCTGCGCAATACCATCCCAATGGTGAAGCATGGTGGTGGTAGCATCATGCTGTGGGGGTGTTTTTCAGCGGCAGCGACTGGTCAGTTGCAACGGTTTGAGATTTTCATGGTATTATAACAGTCTCAGAAAATGTCAGGGTTTCACACAATTAGTATTATCAGTGAAAACAGAAGGGTTATTTATTTTTGAGCAAACACTTTATTATAATTGAAACCATTTATTTTATTGAAGTATGCGTAAAAAAAGATAGCATGTAAAATCCTGGAACAAATTTGTAAAGGTGATGGTGTGTAATTATTAATATTTTTAAACTATTTTGTTTAAGGGGCCACATCGGGCTGTAAGTAGTGCATGGGGGGCCACATTGTATTACTTTTGAGATACAATGTTCTGCATTGATTTGTTTTTTTAAGCCCAGAAATAGTTTTGTACTCAATTGAAGTGTATCTGTGACTAGTGATACTATTCTGCAACTGCCTGAAGTATTTTATTGCTCTACAAAGATAGATACTTTTCAATCAGGCATTAAAAAACGGAATAAAGCTGAGCTTATACATTTATTTATTTACTTCCCTGTTAATTTATCATTCAATTTAACACTCTCTACATCAGGGGTCTGTTTTAATAAAAAAACAAATATTAACTTTTCATGTTTGTTGCAAAGCAGGCGGGTTTACTTGTGTTTTTTTTTTTTTTAAAAATGCTGTTTACATGCTAAAAGTGTCATGATGCGGGTCTCCTGGATGGTTTTGCATGTCAATGATTACCTCTCCATGTGTCAATGATGCCGAGATCTACTTATATAATTAATTTAATCACTGAGAAGGTTTACCTGCAAAATTAGTAGCACCAAACATCAAAAGCAGCCTCAAGAATGGACACGGAGTAGCCCTATAACACTTTTCCTTGAGCAGAATATTGCACTACAGGTCGCTAAATTTGTTCAAAGGAGAAAGCGAGACGTGCATGGTTGCCAGATTGCACAAAATAAGTATTACATTAGGCGGAATATTTCCAATTTGCTCAAGTATAAATCTCAAACTGGGGGTGTTTCGTCTCTTATTTGGCAACCCTGAGCGTGTTAAAACGCTTGTGGAGACGCGTGACGTCCCAATGCAAGTTAACTGAAAAATCCAATGAAAAATAAAACGCTTTTACGATAAATGAGCTGCGGGCCACATCAAACCATGTGGAGGGCCTGATCCAGCCCTCGGGCCGTAAATTGCCCATGTCTGCTTTAGCTGTTTGCAAGATTATCATTAAATCTGCCTCGGCAGTCTTAAATAGTCTATCACTTGGGCGGCCGCCGAAATATCTTCAATGGGAGAACATGGCGTTGTTCTTTCTCTCTGACATTTTCTCAGCTGCATGTGTGTGTGTGTGTGTCGCAAGTTGACAAGTCAGGCAGACAACGAGGAAAGGAGATGCGCACACACATGTGAGATTCTCCGTCCAATTGCATTTTTTTCTCAATACCGTAGATAAGCAAATGTACATGGTACGATAACCATCAATTTTCAAAACCGTGGTATACCGTGAAACCGGTATACCGCTGCAACCCTACTGGTCAGGGTTGAAGGAAAGCTGAACGCAGCAAAATACAGAGATATCCTTAATGAAAACCTGGTCCAGAGTACTCAGGACCTCAGATTGGGTAGAAGGTTCACCTTCCAACAGGACAATGACCCTAAGCACACAGCCAAGACAACGCAAAAGTGGCTTAGGGACAACTCTGTGAATATCCTTGAGTGGCCCAGCAAGAGCCTGGACTTGAACCCAAATCGAACATCTCTGGAGAGACCTGAAAATGGTTGTCCACCGACAGTACCCATCCAACCTGACAGAGTTTGAGAGGATCTGCAAAGAACAATTGCAGAAAATCCCCAAATCCAGGTGTGCAAAACTTGTGATGCGAGCGAGACTTGAGGCTGTAATCGCTGCCAAACGTGCTTCAACAAAGTACTGAGTTAAAGGTCTGAATACTTATGCCAATGTGAGAGTTCAGTTTTTTCTTATTAATAAATTGGCAAAGATATAAAAAACCTGGGTTTTGCTTTGTGTCATTATGGGGTATGGAGTGTAGATTGGTGTGGGGAAAAAATAATAATTGAAAGCATTTTAGCATAAGGATGCAACAACAAAATGTGAAACAAATTAAGGGGTCTGAATACTTTCTGAATGCACTGTATGGCCACATACGCTGCATGTGCACTGTAGTGGTGGCCAAAAATATTGGCACCCTTGGTAAATATGTGAAAAGGCTGTGAAAAATACATCCTTATTGTTCATATTTTTGGTCTTTCATTCAAAATATTCACAAAAGTATATCCTCAACTAGATATTCCAAACACAAGTTTTTATCAAAAAACAAATATTTTTGTCAAATATGTGAAGCACAATTATTGGCACCCTTTTATTCAATACTTTTTGCAACCTCCCTTTGCCAAGATAACAGCTCTGAGTCTTCTCCTATAATGCCAAATGAGGTTGGAGAACACCTGGCAAGTGATCTGAGACCATTCCTCCATACAGAATCTCTCCAGATCCTTCAAATTCAGAGGACCATGCTGGTGGACTCTCCTCTTCAGTGCACCACACGTTTTCTATGGGGTTCAGGTCAGGGGACTGGGATGGCCATGGCATTGTCCTGTTGGAAGATCCAACCACAGCCCATTGTAAGCTTTCTGGCAGAGGCAATCAGTTTTTGATTTTTTTATCTGTTGGTATTTGATAGAGTCCATGATGCCATGTATCTGAACAAGATGTCCTGGACCTCTGGCATAAAAACAGCCCCACAACCATATTTAACCGTGGGCATGAGATACTTATCCATATATCTACCCCCCCCGTGTGCGCCAAACTCATCGCTGGTGTTTATTGCCAGAAACCTCCATTTTTGTTTAATCTGACCATGGAAACCGTTGCCATTTGAAGTTCTAGTGGTGTTTGGCAAACTGAAGATGCTTGAGTTTGTTGTTGGATGAAAGCAGCGGCTTTTTTCTTGAAACCCCCAAACAACTTGTTGTGAAGTAGATTGTATGATTCTAGTTTTGGAGACTTTCTGACCGCAAGACACAACTAATTCCTGAAATTCTCCAGCTGTGATCCTTGGAGAATTTTTGGACACTCGAACCATCCTCCTGACCGTGTGGAAACAATATAGACATACGTCCTCTTTCAGGCCGATACGTAACATCTCCAGTTGATTGGCACTTCTCAATTATTGCCATGATGGTGGAAATTGGTATTTTCAATGCTTTAGCTATTTTCAATTACTTAACTTCAATTAAAGGTTAGATTTTGATGACTATTTTGAATGAAAGATCAAAAGGATAAACAATAAACACTATTTTTCACATTTTTGCTCATATTTTGCACAACTAATATATATATATATATAGATAGATAGACACTCATTTTTTATTATATTTTTTTTTTCACATTTTAGAATAGTAAAGTCATGAAATCTAATGAATATCAGAAATGAAACAGAAAATTATGTTGTGGCTAAAAAAAAAATCTAAAATAAATCAAAACTGTGTTATATTTTAGCATCTTCAAATTCCTCACACTTTGCCTAAAATTTGCAGACATTTTCTCAACCAACTTCTTGAGGTTTCACCCTGGGATGCTTTTAAACAGTATTGAAAGAGTTCCCGTCTATGTTGGGCTCTTATTGGCTGCTTTTCTTTAATATTTGGTCAAAGTCATCAATTTCAAAACCTTTTTTTTATTATTACATTTTAGTTTTATAATTAAATTAATATGGTAGCATTATTATATTTTACTACAAAACTAATTTCAAACATTTAAGCATACACCTTCAGATCAAAAGATGTTTAAGATCATGAGAAAAATGTCAAACGAGTGTTTCAAAACTTTTGGCTGGTGGCACATATATATAAATCATAAATATGTGCATAATTGTATCCCTAAACTCATAATCTGATGTGAACAGGAACTGAAAAATGTACAAGAACCCTCTTAGTGTCAAATAAATCAGATTAGATCAGAAATTAGTATTATTTCATATATAAGAAATGTTATATATAAAATCATTTAAAACACATTTATTATATATATATATATATATATATATATATATAAAATAAATTATTTGTATATACTTCATTATTTTATATATAATAAATGTTATATATTATTAATATTTTATATAAAATATTTATAATATATTCAATTATATATAAAATAATGAAGCATATCAAAACCTATTTTACATATAAAACACATTATATAATATATAAAATATTTTATAAACAAAATAATGTTCTATACATGTCAAATTATTACATATACAACAAATGCTAGATATTATATTTTATATATAATATATATACATGTATTATTTTATGTATAAAAATCATTTATTATATATATATATATATATATATATATATATATATATATACATACACACACTCTAATTTTATATACAAATAATTTATATTTTCATTATTTTATATATAATAATTGTATACATTCTAAATATTTTATATAAAAAAATTATATATATAAATAATTATTTAAGTATTTATAATATAAACAATTATATATATTTGAACATATAGAAATAAAAAAATTATCAAACATTGTATATTTACATAAGGTAATTCACTATGAACTAACAATTGTATTTGTATAAACTATTTAACAACAAAGATTAATAAATGTAGTAAAAATCATTAATTTTTAGTTCATGGTATTTAATGCATTAATGATAACGAATGAAACCTTATTGTGTTGCCATATAACTTTATATTATTTCTCTTCATTCCATATTTACTCATTTGACACCAAATGTATTCTTATACAATGCCCGTTTGAGGAATTACTCCATATTATGATAGCACTTAAATCTGATTTACTTTAACAAGGAGGGATAAAAGCAGTGTTTACAGAAGCCCATGACAGGGGAATGCGCTACTCACCCAAAGCAGAGTCTGAAGTTTTCCTCGTATCTACTGCTGTCTGTGAATCGAGAACTGGACGACTTGGTTTTGCAAATACAACAACCGTCGTTACTGCGGTAAATCTTCGATTTATGAAAGCCGAACATCTTTATTGGCTCTAGAAATGAAATGAGGAGAACATTATCAAAACAAAGCTCCCGAGCTCATTTTGCGCGGGTTATAAAAGGGGGAGGTCACAACAATTATTCAGGTCTCACACTTGACAGTTTAATAAAAAATAAAAAGATTAATATGGTGCATAAGTTATAAGGAGACGACGAAACACACGCTCGCGCCAGACACACACTGGGTAAAAGCATGCATGTTTGTTTCATGCATCTGTCGCGTCTGTTGCATTGACCTACTTCTGATGTTTGACAATAGATTTGCGCTTTACCTTTCACACGATAGATGTTTATTTACAGACAGTAAGAGAAGAAAAACTATTTAAAAATGCTTGAACATAGAAGCACAGCATCATAAATATATTTGCACGGGTGCACTGAAATATGTTTGAAAATGCTATCATATCTAAAACCAATTCTAATGCGTTCAAACAGGAATTTCCTCTAGATCCTATTGGTTATAGTGGAACTCCTTTTCATCATTTAATTAAGGGTTCGTTTCAGATTAATACAATTCCTCAAGGATCTTATGATGAGGGTGATGTTAGCGACACAAAAGTTGTTAAATCGAAAGTACAACGCCTTTTTCAAATGTTTGGACATGAAAATAGAAAATACAGAAGTCGTGAAAACACACAGGAACACATTACTAACTCACGAAATCGTGCTTATGCATGGCGCGCGCGACAAGTCAATAACAAAGCGTGCACGTCTGAATAACCGAATAACGAGACACACTACGACTCATTCACAAAGACTTGATAAATTATAAACGATTTGAAGGGAAATAGAGTCTCGTTTGACATGCACTGATAAATGAAACGCTAAATCATATGTTCTATTTGTTTAGGCATACTGGGTAAAGCATTATGCGTCCATGGAAACCAGAGACAAAAACTGTAGATGATGGGGAGCTTTCTTAAAACTAGGCTAACATTTGCACACGTTCTTAAATAAATCCTTCGGAAAGTTGTTTTAAGCAACAAATCGTGCATATTTGATTATATTACTATACGATTGTAAAGCTACAGTCTCGCCTATAGAGTGAGAGAGAGAGAGAGTGCGCCAAAACGCGTTTCCCACAATCCATTAACAATAACAGCTAGCCAGTTAGCACGCGACCATGCCACGCTCCACATCCATGCGCGCGAAGCCCCATTGTTGATGTAAATAACCGCTTTGTAAAACTTATAACATCACTCATACAACACGGTACTAACTCCAAGACTGGCTGTATATACATGTATAAACCTCTATTGCATTCGCACATTTAATTTGCAATAATAACAAAGGACTTACCGTCAGAAACTTTGAATTCCGTCTATTTTACTCGTCCGCACTGCGCATGCCTTACTACGGCTACACACCGATGAATGGCGGGGGCGGAGCCAGCGTAAAAACAGTGAGTAAAGGGGTTTGCCCGGAGCAGGAAGACCATATAAGGAGCGTAGAGGCCAAGTTTGAACATTAACCTAACCAATCGCTGATCTCCCCTCTTTTGCCATTTTAAAGTCGGCATGAAATGAAAATTCACCTTATCTATTTTCTAAATGCATGTTATTTAACTTATTGTGAATAATTCCTCCATGCATATGTTTTATAAATAAATAAAAAATAATTATTTAATCGAAATGTAATACCTCAATCTATTATTATGACGTTTTATCTCATAGTTTTGACTTTTTAACTCATAATTATGACTTTATCTCATTATTTTGACATTTTAACTCATAATTATTAATTTTTTCTCATAATTATGACTTTTTATCTCATAGTTTTGACTTTTTCTTAGTCAAATATCTAAGAAATATGACTTATTTTGTAATTGACTTTGTCTGATAGTCATGACTTACCAGTGCACAATATATTTAAGTCATAATTGTGAGAAACTATGTCATAATTATGAGTCATAATGTTTTATAAAAATTATTACTTAGACATTATGATTTATGATCTCATAATTTTACTTTTTTTCTCATAATTATTGTATCTGAAAAATATTTCTTATCTTGTAATTAACTTTTTACCGCATAATTTGTGCTTTTTATCTCATAATTGTGACTTTTTATTTAAATTATGTTTATGTATGACTTTATATCACAAAACATGGCTTATTTTGTAATTGACTTTGTATCTCATAATTATTACTTTTCAATGCACAATATTTTAGATTTTCTGTAAAGCTGGTTTGAAACAATGTGTTGTGAAAAGCGCTATACAAATTAAAATGACTTGACTCAATTGTGAGAAACGTTTTTATGGGATAGTCATAATTAAGAGATAGTCACAATTTTATAGTTACAATGACGTTTAATCTCATAATAATGATGAATTATGATCTTATAATTTTGACTTTTTATCTAAACTTTGATTGTAGTATCTCATACTGACTTTGTATCTCAAAATATGACTTTTCAAAGCACAATATTGGTTTTCCAGATGTGGCGGAAACGGACTTCCATAGCCATGTATCCAAACGACATTCAAAGATTTACATTTTCGTAATCAGTGAAATGACTCGCATCTCAAGGTGTATACCAAAGTATCATGGAATTACCATATGATTCAATCAATCTACCATGTTACCACAACAGAACTTTTTAAGGGGTATTAATCTTAAAATGTCAAAAGTGATTATAAATAAGCCACAATATTTCACAATATACTGATTTTGTGCTTTCTGAATGCCATTTATACAGGTCTGATTGAAGCATCACAACCATGTTGAATTGTCACTCATAATACATTTTATACACTGTACACGGTTGTACAATATTTAACACTACATTACAATGCTTTGTCTATAAATGTATCAAGAGATAAAACACAAGAAAAAAACTCCCAGAATGCTCATGCCAGCTGTGTTTGCACAGGTACCAGAACAGTCATGATGAAATTGGCACATGAATGTCAGCCTTTGTGCTTTTCTCATTTATGTCCTGACTAAAAATGATGCTACACTTTAAAACAATTTCATCAGTATTCAGTAACTAAAGAGTTTTTGGGGCTGTAAATATTGCATAGCAGAAACAAAGGAGCCGCTGGGGTTTAACTAAGGGGAGGGACTGTCACAATATATTTAAATTGCAATTTAATTCAACTCTGAATGTTGCTTTACAATTGGCCACAGTCAAGACTTAAGGCGGAATAGATGGGGAATGCTTTGAAAACCTTGGTTAAATGTTTTCTGGGGATTTAAGAAAAAGGTTACAACAAGCCAGTAGTACAAGGTGGCTGAAATTGGTTATATGATGAAACGCATCAATCTGTATTTATTGCTTTTCTTTTTTACAGTCTAATTAAGATGTTTGTACATCACTTTAACAAATCATGTCTTTGATCATAGACAACCATTATATTTTTAAAAATGACTTGGTTATAGGTTAAATCCCACAAAAACATTTCCAGGTCACATCCCCCCAAAATTGGACAAGCCCCTGGCATTATTACAAAATCAAGAGCGTTTTTCTAGTTTTCCATATCTTTCCAATCTTATATCTCTCTCTTTTTTTTCTTTTTTTTTTTTTTTTTTTAAGTAAAAATAGGAATTCCCCATGTTATACTTATAAAGCATACTTCTACATCAATTGCTTCAAACTCTGCATTGTGACAGAATGGATTAGATAATAGCACAGAGCAAGCAACCTGACCGACATATCAAAATAACACTGTCCTTCTTTGAAAATATAATAACAGTTTTTCTTACTTTTAAATATAGCCATTGTCAGCAGTTCACAACAACAACGAAAAATATTGAGCTTTCAATAAAACGGTATAGCACAGATTGGGTTTTTCACTTTTTGTGAAAAGTGTGGATCAAAATAGACATATGCTGATGTCAAACAGTAGCATTATTGATAAAAATCATGACATTTGAAAAGGCTCATTGCACTTATTATATGGCAAACGTGACAGTAGCTTTAACATAA
The DNA here is from genome assembly GCF_025860055.1 of Xyrauchen texanus. Lineage (NCBI taxonomy): Eukaryota > Metazoa > Chordata > Actinopteri > Cypriniformes > Catostomidae > Xyrauchen > Xyrauchen texanus. Next base: position 8,990,883 of record NC_068277.1, read on the forward strand.
GCCAGGTTTAGTTCTCTTGTTCAAGTCTCTTCATGTAATAAACAAAACGTTAGATAGTCCATGGTCCCCGCTGAACTTTGTGTTGGTTCTATTTTTAGATGATTTTATATACCGATCCCTTTGACGAGAGAAGCCTCCAGAGTGATATTGAATTCTTGCAGAGTCTGTAGCACTCGAATCAGAGAGTTCACCAGAGAATGGTCCTTTAGGAGAGCTGCGTCCTCATACATCTGTGCTGTGATTGGACACTCGGCGAGGAGTGATATCCAGTGGTGAAGCAGGTGATCTCTGGGGATCAAGCAGAAAGACAAAAATAATATCAACACTGAACATATGTGAATGAATGAATGACTGAATTTCAAATTTCTCAAACCCCCCCAAACCCCCGCCCAAAAAAAATAATAAGAGAGGGAAGGGAATTGCAGTGGACCCAGAGTATAACCTGGTGCGACTCCACGTAAACCTGCATGGACGTAGTATTTTGGCATCGCTATACGCAAGGCATAATTCGAGTTACCTCCATTCAGGAGACTCTGTGCTGTCAGTAAAGGGTTAAACTTTTAACGTACGGAGTCATGTGTCAAAACAACATGGAGCCGATCACAGCGAAGTTTGTCTTTGGGAGAAACGGCAACAAAACAACATCTGGTAAGAAACCTTATTACGTTTTTACATTGGAAACTATTTGAATCAAAAGAACACTAAAGCTGATATTTTAATGAATATTGTGGCTCGACTTCTCTATATAATGGCAGTTGATAGTGCCTCACTATAAAGCTTAAAAGTGTTATAAATGTAGTCCTGTTTTTGCATATTTGTTTTAAGCGTAACGCAAGTTTTCACGTGAACATGCGAGCCATTGTGAACAAGAACACTCGAAATGCAACGGATGTCAAGATTTTATCTGAAAACATTTTATTCTGCATAAGAAACAAAGAAATGACATGGTTTTGAAATGCGAGGGTGAAAAATTAAAATATACACACTTCATCTTGAGATCATATGTTTGAGGACTGTAAATTTATAATGATAAATGGTAAAATGGTAAATGGTCTGCACTTATATAGCACCTTTTTAACCTTAGTGGTATTCAAAGCGCTTTACACTGCGTCTCATTCTCCTATTCACACACACATTCACACACCAATGACGGCAGAGCTGGACACTTCGGCATGTGGAGTCGACCCTGCGATTAATGGACAACCCTCTCTACCACCTGAGACACAGCTGCCCCGTAATGCATCCAATGAATATTAGAGGTACTGCTCTGTTACATTAAAGTAAACAGTTAATGACAAACCTGGCTCCGAGACACACTAGCATCTGAAACTTCCCATCTTTGCCGATGTTTCTGGGTGTGCTGTTGATGGCACGCATGAAATGGCAGAAATGTCGCACCCTCATCTGCCAGTTCTCATCCTGGGTCATCTGGCTCTGCTCCACACTTTCAAAGTACACTTGAGCTTTTTCTATGGGAATTAAGCATGTAAACAAACGATTTAGGAATCGTCTGGAAAAGAAGAGGCTAGATTTACAGTACAAAAATACTAGTGATGTTTGCACATAGGTGCAAGGTGGTTTTTAGCACATATTTAAGCAGTTTCTTGCGTGTTCTCACTGGCCCAAGTCAAAAGAGCCCACCCCCAAGTCTCTATGATACTGTGGTATCTAGATATGCCTGGGGTCCCTTCTTAAATGTAGGCCTATATCTTATCGTGTGGCATCTGGTTAGAACACAGTGTAATACATAAGCCCAAAGTATACTTCGGTTTGACACGAAAGCTTAGCGTCCACGTACAGTCGAATGCTAGCCTTTCAAAGTATACTTAATTGGACCATGCGAGCATACACAGATGGTTGCTAGGACTGCTATGAGAGACTGGACAATTTATCTTTACATAAGACCCATAAAGATGACTTTATACTCCTTCAGTCTTGAGTTATACAAAAGCAGGTCTCTCCTGACCTCCTAACACATGCCCTCTTGACGTACATGTCCGCAGTTGTTTTTTCCACATCCGTCTCCAGCTGTTTAGCGGGAATTACATCTTCTTCTAGTGCTTCTTCATGACAGCAACGTCATGGCCAGGAAGGGACCATCTTTTTTTGCTTCCAGAACAGGACTCCCACAGAAAGGAATTATGCTCAGATTGATATGGAGGCATTGGCGTTCATTTTTGCTGTCAGAAAGTTCTTGCAGGCTGTCATTTTGCGATTTTCACTGACCATAAACCCTTACTGGGCCTACTACACCACTCTAAGCCAATGCCTTCAGTTCTGTCACCATGTATGTTATGCTTAAGTGTGATACTCTGGGCTTATGACTACGAGTTGTGCTACAGACCTGGATAACAGATCGGAAATGCTGATGCCCTGAGCCGCTTGCCCCTTACCTGCACTTGCCATAATTACGCCACCACCCTTGGAATTATTGTTACTGGATATGTAACAATATGCCCCATGATGCCCCCATGCATGCTGACAAAATTGCTGCCCTGACACTCAAGGACCCCATCATGTCACGAGTATTGCGCTGGGTTCTACATGGATGGCCACCAATGTAACGGACAGCTGTTTCAAGCCTTTTGTCATGTGCAATCATGAGCTATCTGTGCATAAGAACAGTTTGTTATGGGGAAGTCATGTGGTTGTTCCCAACCTGGCAAGGAGGGAGGTACTCGCTATGTTGCACGATGCACACCCTGGCATTTTAGTGCAAATAATTCAGGTGCATGCACATACTGCCCATTCAGAGAGTTTGCATCACGCATCCTGTAGGCAGACGTCTAGCGTTCACATCTAACTGAAGTATACTTTGGGCTTTAGGCTTTAGCAAACACCACCAATAAGAATTAGGAAACTTCTTAGGACTTCAACAGTATTTGTTACCTAGAAAGTCCCATATGAAGACGTTCTTGAAGAGGCGTGGTGACTTGAAGCCATGCTGAAACACCTGCTCAAGAGCCCACACCAAACCATACTCTCCACAGAGAAGCAATGTGAGGCTTCCTCTCTATGACAGGACAGGAATAGTTCATCCATATGAGGTATTGTCATTAACATTTCAACTTCAAAGATCTCTGTAGATCCCTTTACATTCAGAGATGAGATGTGAAAAAACTACAGTCCTTACCTCTTTTTCTGGCTTATGGAAGTGTTTGACTATGCCATTAATCGCCTCTCCCACCCCTTCCTGGATCTGGCCCGTGTTTAACTCTAGTACACAACATGAAATATGCTAGAGACAACAGCAAATACCTCCTTACAGTTAATTTATAGAGTAAATCATATATGACTTTGAAAATACAAAAGAAATACAAGTACACACTTGGTTTGCTGTTTGGTGAAATGGTGACAAATCGTCGCATCATCCCGGGGGATTGCTGCATCGGAGGAGTTCGACACATTCTTTCCTCACTCTCCGTGTTAGTCACCAGCTCGCCCACCAGTATCCTCTCCAAGCTGCCATCATCCACCCCTTTTCCCAGCCAACGGCCACATGGAAACCTAGGCAACAGTCTTCCAGTCAGTTAAGGTCTAACATGAATATGAATATGGTGATTTGAGATTTGTTGTACTCACTTGTAGGTGTGCCCTGTTATCCCATTGCGGACTATCACGCACTCCACTAGCCATTTAGCATACAGTCCTGAGTTATCATGGCCCATCTGTACGGTGGTCAGTTTTCCCAGGTTCTGGCACTGTGCAAAATGCAAACACAATTATACAACAAAACTCAAAATACATGACCAAAAGAGGAATTCACTAGTTGTGTACTGATATGCGTTTTTAAATGGCAGATTCCCATATCGAGAAAAAGGCCGATATGTTATCAATTAATGCATACATTTTAAAATAATACGAACGATTTAATGAATTGCAGCTACGTTGATGCAATTTAATGAAAAGTAAATGAGACATACACAAAATTGGTAACTTGAAATGAACGTTTATTTTATGCAAGATGTAAATAAAATTCACAAAAGCTTTTCAAAGAGAAAATGTGCATTATCAAGCACAGGTATCGGCTGCTAATCTCAAAATGGGCAAATATCAGATAATAAAAACAAACATTGCAGATATATCAGTTTATCACTAAAATGCACCAAATAAAAAGCTATTCTAATACAGTATCTAGGTGCAATAAAATATAATATGTCGTTTGATAAATCAAACAAACAGAGAACTACATTGCCACAAACCCGGCAATGCTAGAAAACTGTTTACATTTTGAAAATGACTATGTAGTTTTTGAAATGATTGGGTGAAATGAACTGCATGCACACATTGAATATGTTGTACGAACACTGATAAATGCACATGCAAAAAAGAAATAGATCATAACGGGCAAAAAACTACCTAAACCATTTATGACCTTTCCCTTATTAAAGAACATTAAAGCCTTGTGCACACTACACGACCCAAGCTCGTCTCCTTTGATGTTTTAATCAGCGACTGGTCCGTGTCGAGAAGTCCGAGATCTTAAGACCACACTACAAGTCTTGTAGTGTGCGCACTCCAGAGACAAGCTCCGACAAGCCGCAGATGTTACGTCAGATTTCAAACAAACTTGACATCTAGGGCTCCAGACTGCGATTAAAATGGTTGCAAATGCGACCAAAAATTATTTATTTCGACAATCATTTAAAATCGAGTCACCATTGGCGACAGTCGGGTTGTGTGCACTCGTGTGGTTTCGTCAGATATCATCTAGTGAGTTGTCATCTCACACTGCTTTTCACCTGTTCTGTTGAGATGAGCTCACTGCACCGCATGGAACAACAAACCCAGCGCGAGAGAGTCATAAACAAATGACTCTTTTGAAATGGATATAATAACTGAGGGTTTGAACTCAGGAACTCAGGTTAGCAGTTTGAATCAGATTCACTTTCTCAGCGAATCAGCCTTCAGTGAGCTCATAACTGGGAGCGCAGACATTTCAAAATAACTGTTCCATGTGTATTTCAGGCTTCTATATAATTAAAAGTTCCGTATTGTGTACCATTTTTTTTTTCTTCTGGTAATTATTGATTGGGATTGGAGTAGCACAATAAACTGCATCTGAGATTTCATTAAATTTTTCCCTGTGTCTGGGCCATCTGGAAAATTTAAAGAAAGACTAAGGCAATATTGTAAAAATATTTTCCCAGGAGATCAGCAGTTACAAAAAATAAAACTCAAACCAGCCCATCTGGCACCAATAATCATGCCACGGTCTAAATCACTGAGATCACATTTTTCCCCAATCTGATGGTTGATTATCTAAAGCTCCTGACCCGTATCTGCATGATTTTATGCACAGCACTGCTGCCACACATAGCATGGATGATTGTTGGTGTCAGATGTGCTGGTTTGAGTTTCTGTAGCTGCTGATCTCCTTGGATGTTTTTGAGTAATATTTTTAGTCTGGAGCCCTGATATCTAGACGTCTTGTCGTCAAGTGTGCACACTGTCCTGGTGAGAGAGAGACCGACAATGAGCCACAGCCAATGAAATACAGAGAGAAGACAAGAGGAGAGCAAGATATTTAAGAGAAACTGTGCACTGATTTTTAGTGCTTTATTTTTCTTTGAATTGTTTAGGCATTAATATCATTCAATATTTCTAGGGCTGTCACGATTATGAAATGTGACTGACGATTAACTGTAATAATAATTAATTCAGCATGTGTGGCTTCATACACCTCATGAAGTCATTTTTAAATTTTTGACTTATATATATATATATCAAATAATAAAATAGGTATATATGATTTCCTTTAAAGGGTTACAAAACATAAACAATGTTTTAAACAAAAAAAAATATTTTTAAATACTTAAAATATGTCACTCTTTAGTTTTGGTCAATTTCACTTTTATGCTGTTGTTTTTGGAACTCATATAAAAATTATATAATATAAAATATATATTTTTTATAATTGTATTATATAATACTATTTGATATTATATTATGCAATAGTAAAATATTTCTGTTCTAATGTCTTCACATTCTCAGCAGGAAACCGATGGAGTGCCTACTCCGGGTAGGGAAGGAGGTATTGCCCCAAGTGAAGGAGTTCAAGTTCCTCGGGGTCTTGTTCACAAGTGAGGGGACAATGGAGCGGGAGGTTGGCCGGAGAATCGGGGCAGCGGGGGTGGAATTGCACTCGCTCTATCGCACCATTGTCACATAAAGAGAGCTGAGCCGGAAGGCAAAGCTCTCGATCTACCGGTCAATTTTTGTTCCTACCCTCACCTATGGTCATGAAGGCTGGGTCATGACCGAAAGAACTAGGTCACGAGTACAAGCGGCCGAAATGGGCTTCCTCAGAAGGGTGGAGGGCTTCTCCCTTAGAGATAGGGTGAGCTCAGTCATCCGTGAGGAGCTCGGAGTAGAGCCGCTGCTTCTTTGCATCGAAAGGAGTCAGTTGAGGTGGTTTGGGCATCTGGTAAGGATGCCCCCTGGCTGCCTCCCTATGGAGGTTTTTCAGGCACGTCCAGCTGGGAGGAGGCCTCCAGGAAGACCCAGGACTAGGTGGAGAGATTACATCTCCACACTGGCCTGGGAACGCCTGGCCAGTCAGAGCTGGCCAGTCAGAGCTGGTTAATGTGGCTCGGGATAGGGAAGTTTGGGGCCCCCTGCTGGAGCGGCTGCCCCCGCGACCCGACTTCGGATAAGCTGGATGGATGGATGTCTTCACATTCATACGTGATTTTAATGCTCTGATTAAACCCACAAGCCCTTATTTCTCATGAAAATTTTTGAGATTCATAATTTTATTACCCCACAGAAATAGAGTAAGCGGGCAGCCATTACACAATCATTTAAAGTGAATCTGGAGCACTTTGCGTTCACTATCAAAGTTTATATTTTCACGGGAGTTTGGCACGGGCCTCTGCGGTTAGCGTGCACATCGGAGCGCTTGAGAAACTCTTTACACGCTCTTCCAGACTGAAGCTGCTCTGGATGATGTCCGTTGTGTGGCTCAGGGATGTGCGGAGCTCAACTGAATGACACCAAACGTCGTTGATGGCATTTATATTTTCGCTTAAAATTCCCTTATTTTGGGCATTAAAATATGCTTGGAATTTGAAGTACACAATAATTGCGGTTATCGTAAATAACTACGGTTAGATCAAATAACTGCGATCAGACAATTATTTAATAACTGCGACAGGCCTAAGTATTACATAGACGTAATGACTGATGTCCTTATGAAATCATAGACTTCTTCCATCGAAATCCGAAAACAAAAAAAGGTCAAAAGAGACGACCTGGTGTAACGGTGATGTCTCGCGTATAAACTCGTGATCGGATTACCCAAAACGCATCTTAATACCAGGTGAACACATGGCCTCAGTCGGGGACAAATGGTCGTGTGGTTGAAATACCCAGTATGCGAGCAGTCATGTAGCGTTCACACCACCACGACGGAAAACAAGACTGTGAGCTGCAGAGCACCGTCTGCAAGTCGTGTAGTGTGCGATGGGCTAAAGGCATTGACATGACTACACGTTGTTGGCATTATTATTGTAAGATTGTGCATGCAGACATGATTTAATAGTCTCCAAGCAGCATATGTACTACTAATGCTTACCTCAAATGTAATCTCCAGAGTGTTTCGGGGCACCTGTAGTACTCCGGTCTCAGCCAGCTCCCCTGACACACACACCCAGGGGTTAGCTGTAAACATGGAGCCTCCTAGTTTTTTACTGGGAATGATTACCACATGATATGGTATCACTGGAAACAAGAATAAAAAGGAGCTCAGGAGAAAAAATGAATTGTAGAAAGTTGTTAGTAGCAACTGCAGAGTAGAGATCGACCAATATATCGGTTATACCAATTCATCTGTGCCGATAGTTGCTTTTTGGCACTATCGTTTATCAGCAAAAAAATCTATATTGATAGTTGCCATTTATTAATTTTTTTGTATTCCTCCATGTTCCTCTGTTGCCACTGCTGGAGGGGTCTACAGTTAGAAAAGCTTGGTCTACAGAATGAATGAACGTTACATTTATATAGCACTTTTCTGACACTACACTCAAAGCGCTTCACACAGTGAACAGGGGGTTCTCCTCAACCACCACCAGTGTGCAGCAACCACCTGGATGATGCAACAGCAGCTACAGTGCACCAGTACACTCACCACACACCAGCTGTTGGTGGAGAGGAGAGGGATGGGGATTATTAGGAGGCCATGACTGATAAGGGCCAATGGGGGAAATTTGGCCAGGACATCGGGGTTACGCTTTGAGAAGCGGTATTTTTAATGACCACAGAGCGTCAGGACCTCGGTTTAACATCTCATCAAAAGGACGGTGCCCTTTTTTTACAGCATAGTGTCCCCATCATTATACTGGGCCATTAGGACCCACACAGACCGCAAGGTGAGCACCCCCAGCTGGCCTCCCTAATACTTCTTCCAACAGCAACCTTAGTTTCCCCCAGGAGGTCTCCCATCAACAGGGTTGGGAGGGTTACTTTTGAAATGTATTCCACTACACTGTAACGTATTACAAATGACTCATTACCCTTAGATTACTCAAGGTCAGTAATGTATTCTAAATACTTTGGATTACTTCTTCAGCACTGGTAGAGTTTTTCAAAAGGTCTTACTAGAAAGAAAGAAAGAACGTGAATTTTCTCGCTAAAAAAATATGATCGTGTCTGGTAATATGTGCATGTAAAATGGCTAAAAATAGCATTTTAGCTTAGCGTAAAGCTAACAGTTTACACAAGGTTTATTTCTATTTCTTCTGCTCCAAACGTACTTCTCTGTCTGCTCGTATGAATGTAACTCATCATAAGAAAGTGTGTCACCGCTGTTCAAATGCACTTTGGATGGCATCATTTATATGTATAAATGTTTTCCATCTGAAAGGACTAAATATTAAAATCAAACAAATGACAATAAAATGTAATCTCTTCAGTAATCAAAATACTTTTTGAATGTAACTGTATTCTAATTACCAACGATTTCAATTGTAACTGTAATGGAATACAGTTACTTATATTTTGTATTTTAAATACGTAATCCCGTTACATGTATTTCGTTACTCCCCAACCAGGCTCAACCCTGCTTAGATTCAGTGGGCCACCGGTCTTGAACTACAAGGTGATATGGCTAATGGCCAACTATAGTTGTGGCCTCTATAAGTAAAATAAAAACACCTCACTTCAATGTATATTTTGTTATTTTGATTAGATAATCAAGTGTTCTAAATTGAAGGGAGGCCATACAAAGGAATATGCGACTATCTCAATCTTGTGAATAATAATAAGCCTTAATCCTCATTTAACCTCATCTGGTGACAAACATCTATACAGATAAAAACTCTTCAACTGTTAAAAAGCTTAACTTGGTTAATCCTTAATATAGAGCATTGTAATGGGGGCAAGTCTCTGTCATTTCAAAATAAAAGTCCCTGGTTATGGTTATCTGCCTTTCCCACCACCTTAGTAATCGGTATTGGCAAAATCCACTGTTGACCTCTACTACTGCTGAGACTTAAAGACCCCGTGAAGTCATTCGATACAGTGTTTGTCCTGTGATGAGGTATTACCCATTGAAACAGCTTTGTTTGGGGGCAGGACATATCAAAGGGCTTGTACCTTTTTGAAAATAGCCAATAAGCTTTAGTTTGTCATAGCCATGAATCATAATTTCCTACTTGCTATTGTTAGTCTCAAGTACTGCAAGTGGTAATGGGGGACATTCTCATTCTAGAAAGCATTGATTGGGCAATTCGATAGAATGCAGGACGATTCATAATTATTTTTGATCAAAATCAAATTGTTTTCCCAGAAGAGAAATAATGCAATTTTTAATGTGTACATCTGCTAAATGTTAATTTTGTCAACTTGGAGTACACTACTAGCATATGTAAGACCTCAGCTTTCAGACATGGGATGTGTGCGGTCTATAATGTGAAATGTACGCTGCTTACTAATTGTGGTGAAGACGTTGGTGAAGCAGAAGTAGTCGACGGCATTGAATGAGAGGAGGTGATACAAGAACTGCTCCTTCTCATCATCACAGCGTAGAAAAGCATAGCGCTTATAGAGCTTCCTTCAAAAAAACAAAACCAAACACCATCAGGGTAAATCTCATGAAGAAATGTCCAGGTAATAATAATGAGAAGTGTGAAATAAAGGCAAAATAAAAATAAATGTCACAATACATTTAGCAATGGTCCTAAAAGAGACTTAACTGTCTTATGCAAAATATAATGTATTTATTTACTTATGATGTGAAATATAATAGTCATGAAAATCATTCTGTATGGACAATTATTATTATTAAAATCAGCACAGATTATCAAATTCAGTACATCATTTTCAATATGCAAAATATAATTTCTTATTTTATTCTTTTGACTTTGTGGTGAAATATGACCTGGACATTGATAGTTTTCATAAAATTCACCCACAAACAATACAGTACAATTTTAAACACAAAACATCAGCTTTAAAGCATGCTGGTATACAAGTTCATTTGATGACAAAAGGGCGAAGATAATTTCAGGTCAAATGAGGACATCGCAAAGAATTCTGCACATCAATAATTAAAAATGTCATTTTAATGGTCCCTTATTCTTTGCTGAGCTGCTTTTCTTACATTACATATTAATTCCAAAGATCATCTACATCTGATTAATGAAAGAGCCTTCCATATCTCCACAGAACTGGTCAATAGATCTTACTTGGTGAGTTCATGGTCAGACAGGAGCTGTTTCAGGTGCCTGGAAAGCAGTTTCTTCTCCATGGAGAGACGTACCCATGCTCTGGCTTTTCCAACATCTGTCTTGATCTCACTGATGTTCTGGATGTGCCTGAGGAACACCCAATGGTGAGTTCCAGCAGTTTGTAAGGTCAGAGGATATTATTCTTAATGCACTATTTACAGTAACTGGACTATTTAGCCCAAGATGGAGCACTTGTTATAAAATGAATGGGAGGAATTGGAATGCCCAATATGGCGGATGTAGAAAAGAAAGTCCCACCTTACAGGTAAAAGAGCCAATCACTTTTTAGATACTGGCATCAGTCAGTCAGTCGACCCGAGACTGCGCATGTGCATTAGCTGGACCAAATATTGCAGCCGAGTGGACTGACTTGCCTTGAAAGGGACTTTGGTTACAGTCAGTCATTTTATTTTTCTAGTAACATTGCTAACTGGTTCAAATCAAAAGATCCACCACACAGGTCTATCTTTGTGGAGCGGAGGGGGGCGGGGCCGGGGCGGAATATCGCGCGCCCGGTCCCCAATCGGCCTGATGAGGCGCGCGAGGGATAAAGGCGGCCGATGACGATGGTTCGAGAGAGAGAATTACGGGCATGTCCGTCATGTGTGTGTGTATTGATGTTTGTGTGTTTTGAGTTTAATTAAATTATCATTTATGTTGACAAGCCGGTTCTCGCCTCCTCCTTGCCCATCCTTTAACTGTGTTACAATCTTCAACACAAGTCCCAAGTTTGGGACTTTTTCACTTTCAAGCCACCCAATTGTCATTCATAATGATACAAGTGCTAGTGAAATTAATGCATTGATAGAAACGTTAGTAAAATTCATCCATGAGCATTATTGAAAAGCTTACAAACACTAGTGAAATGAATACACTGATGAAAACATTAGTGAAATTCATTCATATGCATTATTGAAAAGCTTCTTATAAACACTTGCTAGTGTTGCTAGGCTGTTGATAGGGTACTCAAGGTAGTCGCTAGGTTGTTGCTAGGGGTTCATAGGGTGTTTTGATTTGTGCTAGTGTGTCTCTAGGGCATTGTTAAGCGGTTGCTAGTGTATTCTGTGCAGTTGATTGGGCATTTCTAGGCAGTTTCCAAGGTGTTCTTTGTGATCATTAGGGTGTTGTTTGGTGGTTGCTAGGCGGTGGCTCAGGTGTTTTGGGTGGTGGTCACTAGGATTTCGCTAAGCAGTTACTAGGATGTTTTGTGTAGTCACTAGGGTGTTGCTAGTGTGTTGCTAGGGCACTGATAGGTGGTTGCTAGGGTGTACTGGGTGGTTGCTAGGGTAATGCTTGGTGGTTTCTAGTGTGTTCTGGGTGGTCGCTAGGGCATTGCTAGGGTGTTCTGGGTAGTCATTAGGGAGTTGCTAGGTGGCTGCTAGGGTGTTTTGGGTAGTGATCACTTGGGTGTTGCTAGGGCATTGCTAGGCAGCTTCTAGGGTGTTTTGTAGGGTTGCTAGGGCATTGCTAGACAGTTGATAGCATGTTTTTGGAGGTCTTGAAGGCATCCCTAGGGGATTGTTAGGCAGTTGCTAGGGTGTTCTAGGTGGTTTCTAGGGTGTTCTGGGTTGTTGCTAGGGCATTGCTAGGTGGTTGCTGAAGTGTTTTGGATTGCTCATCACTAGGCTGTCACTAGGATGTTGCTAGTTGGATGCTAGGGTGTTGCTAGGCAGTTTCTAGGGTGTTCTGGGTGGTCACTAGGTGGTTTCTATGGTGTTCTGGGTGGCTGCGAGGGTGTTAGGGTAGCCCAACAGGGGGCAACCAGGGACCAGCTAATCAGCTAATTTCTAGCCTCCTGCATTACACGCACCGTATTCAACAGGAAGTGTGAACACAGCTTTTGGGGCGGCTGTGGCTCAGGTGGTAGAGAGGGTTGTCCACTAATCACAGGATTGCCGGTTTGATTCCCGGGCCATATGACTCTTGGGCAAGATGCTGAACCCCAAGTTGCTCCCAATGGCAGGCTAGCACCTTGCATGTCAGCTAAGCTGTCATTCGTGTGTGAATGTGTGTCTTTGAATACCGCTAAGGTTAAAAGGCGCAGACCATTTACCATTCCTCTTCCATAGGCCTTATTCATGGTAGTGCCATCTTTGATTTATAATGGGAATGACAATGAGGCTGTGAGGGATAGACTTTTCAACGGGTTGTACAGATGTTTAAAGTGTTTTTGGATCGTTCCACAGACAAAACATTGAAAGAAATCATCTTTCCATGAACATTCAGTAAACAAAAAACTCCAGACAACATGAGTTGTGGAAAATCAGATGTGATCTAGGAGCGTTTTACAGATTTATAAGTCTTTCCCTCGTCACTCCCATTAAAAATCAAAGATGGTGCTACCATAAATAAGCTCTCATCAACCTGTAAAACTGGCTCTTACAGAACATATAGAGAGGATGTGAGACAATGTGACAATATTATCAACATGTTGTTAGACCATTATATGTATAGGCACTATTGTAGTCAATGCAAGACATTTACATATTGTAAGACACTTTAATGTGCTACAAATCTTAAGTTTATATTTTTGTATTAATTTCACTTGTGTTTGTAAGAAGCTTTTCAACAATTATGGCCTGCACAGCTCTTCATAAATGCTTCACACATTCAGTTTAAATAAAACCCAAGACTGAATTGAGTGCATCTTGCAGTGCAGTGGGAAGAGACTGGTAGCTCTTACGGCCCATTCCAGGAAAGATAATGGGGGCAGAAGAAATGGCTCAGACTCCCTGGAGCATCAGCCAGCATGCTGTCATCGCTCGCAGCCACTATCATGCATGCCAAGTCCAGACACATTCTCTTCCACTCCCACTCTGTTATTCAGCTCTGTCTGACCGTACATTAAGTGCAGCCCGTACCCCTATGGGTGTCTACAAACCACGATTCCAGCTACATGGTAGCTTGTTTTTCCTTTATTCCTTTTATTGAACAGGTAATGCTACTACCATTATACTGTTGTTGAAAAAAATAGATACAGCGTAGTGCCTTGTCACTAAGGAGGTTTTGACATTGCTAAAGAGAGTGATGTTATGCAAAGGCTTTTTCTGCCCTGCTATGTAATGGCATGGCGCAGCAGGGTGTCAGCTGCTTATTAGGCTGGAAATAATGTGTCGACATAAAACGTCTCCTGGCTTCTTCACGCAATGCGAGGAGACAACTGCCCCTCCCCATATCAGACCTCACACAGACTGCCACCAAAAGCACTGCACTTCTCATATGCTGACAGCAGTCAACCTACATCTCCATGAGGTTATACAAATGCATTCATTGTCACACAATTTTATTTAAATTTTTACTAGCGAGTGAAAAAGGTATAAATACAATGTAATGATTGTCCATGGATGTGAGTCTTAAAGGGATAGTTCACCCAAAAATGAAAATTCTATCATTATTTACTCAACCTCATTCCACCCCAGATGTGTATGACTTTCTATCTTCTGCAGAACACAAATGAAGGTTTTTAGAAGGAACTCTGTAAGTCCATACAATACAAGTGAATGGTGACCAGACCTTTCACGCTCAAAGGCAGCATAAAGATAATTCATATGACTCCAGTGGTTAAATCCATGTCATCTGAAGTGATATGGTAGGTGTGGGTGAGAAACTGACCATAGCTAAGTTTTGGTGTTTCAAAATTTTGGCCACCATTCACTTGCATTGTAAGGACCTACAGAACTGAGATATTCTTCTAAAAATCTTTGTGTTCAGCAGAAGAAAGAAAGTCACACACATCTGGGATGGCTTGAGGATGAGTAAATGGTAAGATAATTTTCATTTTTGGGGTGAACTATCACTTTAATGTTGAAAACAGATAACTGAGGGTTGTTCCTAAATCAATAGGTGCAGTTCTTTGATGGAAGAAAGTTGTTGTTCTGTAAGAGAGTGCAAAATAAGCTTGTAGCTTTTATAGTATTGAGACTCACCTCATGTCCTGGATCAAGGAGACTTTTAGAGGTGGCATTGCACAACTAGCATCTGACTTCCGTCTCTCTGTGTCATGAATGATACCTGAGACACGAAACAGAAAAAAAAAACCATGCTGAACAATAAAACAAACCACAGCTATTCAGCCCTTTTTCCACGAAAGCTAAATTGAAACCTAAGCATTCAAAGGCTATATTCTAAGCCCCAGTAAGCTGCTACACAACACTGTTAGCAGGGGCAGTTTTTAACTAGGGCTTGGGGCAAAAATACCACGAAAGTGCCTAAAATTCCCCAGATTTATAATAGTGATTGCTCCTAATGAATTTCTCTATTTCTTAGGTGATAGAAATATTTGGTATTTTTCACATTTAGAGATAGACCGATACTGTATCAGCTAGGCCAATTAATTGGCCGATATCTAGCAGTTATCAGCATCAGCCAAAAACACTGACAACGTTTACATGCACTTAAGAAAGCAGTTTATGCCAGGGTTTTTGCAGAATGTGGCGTTCTGAAACATCATATAAACAAGAACATCGATTTCCTTATGCCGTTTAAGGGATTAGGAGAAAGCGGTTTAACACACTTTCAAACTTTCTTTGGTTTCTCCCGGAGAAAGCTGCTTATGTGCCCATGTAAACACACAAGCACCGTTCTAAAAGGTTCTTGAAGACTGTGCATGTACGTGGAACAGACCGAATAGGAGTTATGGTGGCGTAGTGGGCTATAGCACATAACTGTTAATCAGAAGGTCGCTGGTTCAATCCCCACAGCCACCAACATTGTGACCTTGAGTAAGGCATTTAACTCCAGGTTGCTCCGGGGGGATTGTCCCTGTAATAAGTGCTCTGTAAGTCGCTTTGTATAAAAGCGTCTGCCAAATGCATAAATGTAAATGAATAACTAACATCATAGGATGGAGCCAAACAACTAGTCAACAAAACATTTCTGAGAGTCAGTGGCGAAAGCACATCCACTATGAACTATACCCTTTTATAAACACCACTGTAAAATATTGGCGGTCCCTCACGCTCGCGTATATGCGCTCATACATTGAGGAAATCCCAAGTACTCCTACGTAAAGGGAAAGCCCACTGTTGAAGCTCAATTCCACTGCAGGTCGCGATAGAGATTTACATTTTACATTTATGCATTGTAAGACGCTTTTATCCGAAGCGAGTTACAGTGCACTTATTACAGGGACAATCCCCCAGGAGCAACCTGGAGTTAAGTGCCTTGCTCAAGGACACAATGGTGTTTCCAAACAGCATGAAGAGAAATTCATGTCAGTTACATATGAAGATCTATGTCAGTTAGGATGCTGCCTTAGAAAGGAGCTGCCTATATATAGAGCAGACAATGGGTTTGGAACAGAGCCATAATGAACCAAATCAAATCTGCATTATCACAGTCCTTTACCAGGAGGGCCTAGGCCAGCTGGAGTAGCATCTCTCTTCTCTTTACTCTCCTGATAATGTAAGAGGTGTGACCACAATGCAGACTTTCCCTAAAAAAAACCACAGAACAGAACTAGTGTCACCACACAAGCCAAACATATTACCAAACTCATAAGAGAAGCTTTTGTAATCGTGTGTTGATTGTTTACCTGTTTGACCTGCAGACCGTGGCTCCAGATTCTTTCCAGTAGATCACACAAGCTGGCGATGAGCGTGTTCTCCTCCACACCTGTGATGCTACCTTCTCCGTGGCCCAGCTCCACCGCCTCCCGACCCATCTTCTCCACAAGCATACGTTTTGTCTAAGCCGAAGGTCAGATGGGGTTAGTTATCGCTTACATATTGATTCTCTCTTTGACACTGCTTGGTATTAATATCAACTTCAAGTGAACTGAACAAATTATCACCAAAAATCGATAGCAGAACAACAAACACACACACACACACCTTATTTCTGCACTCCTTCAACAGACCCTCTACAAACTTCCAGTTGGTCTGTGCGATGACAGAAGGTGATAGGTTGGAGAGTTTAGGTTGGCGGAGGGTGGTGCCCAGATTCCTGGCCTCCTGGATATACTTCTGCCATGACCACATCACAGAGTCACATGACACCCAACACACACAGTGACCACTCAACATCATTTTAAACCATTGGACGCTTAAACTGTAGTAAACTGAATACATTCCCCACAGTACAGGCAGCTAAATACAATAAGCAAATAAGATTTACAATCAAAAGAGAACATTTAGAGTACGACACTTCTATTCATCTTGTTTACTTTTGTTGTACCGCTTTGAGCATTTGAACTGAACATGGTACTGTCTTAAATAAACCTTGAAATCATGACTAAATAAATCATGAATCATGATTAAATGAACACAAGAAAGGCTGCATGAGTTAAAGGGACAGTTCACCCAAAAATTAAATCTTTTTTCATTATTTACTCACACTCATGTTGTTCCATTGAATGTAAAAAGATACAGGAAGTGAATGGTGAATGAGGCTAACATTCTACCTAATGTCTCAATTTATGCTCCATAAAAGAAAGTATTACAGATTTGGAAAAATATGAGGGGAGGCAAACGATGGCAGAATTTTCATTTTTGGGTGAACTGTTCCCTTTAATGATTCACAAGCCAAGTAAAAGACACAAAAGCAGGGATTTTATTTTAAAAATTTTTTTGTATTTTGTATACAAGAGTTACTGATGCATACAGGAATGTGGGCTTAAAGTCAACATGAAACTGCATTTGCAACTCCCCATTTTACTTATGCAATCTGACAAAATCCCAAATAAATATAATAATAATAATAATAAAAGCAAGCCTTTTAATTATTTTAATCATTTTCATTATGAAACAGTGTCACTTCTCAATGACAAGCAGTGTGAATGCTTAACTTGATTTACCCAAGTTAAACATGTTTGTCTTGGAACAAAATTCCTACAAACTAGGGCTAGGTGATAACAAAAAACTATATAATTTTGATATTTTTCAGCCTTTTATATATTAGCTGTAAAATGGCTTAATATATATATACCTATATATATATATACATACAGTTTTTATGTTTTAAAAAAATATATATTTTTATTTTTTAGAGGAACCATTATTTCAACAAAAAAAAGTAGACTCAACATTTTTAAAGAAAGAAATAAAGTCTAATGTTCTTCAGTTTTTCAGTAAATGTTTTAATTGTGTCTCAAGAAAAAAAAAAAATTATTACCTATC
The DNA here is from genome assembly GCF_025860055.1 of Xyrauchen texanus. Taxonomy (NCBI): domain Eukaryota; kingdom Metazoa; phylum Chordata; class Actinopteri; order Cypriniformes; family Catostomidae; genus Xyrauchen; species Xyrauchen texanus. Next base: position 9,008,725 of record NC_068277.1, read on the forward strand.
GGGAATTGATTAGATTGTAAAAAGTAGCCACAAACTATGATTAATTAACTAATTGTTTGGCAATTGGTTAACCCTTTAAGCTCTGAAGGTGTTTTTTAAAGATTTCCTGTTTCAGTGGAATGCCCAAAATTGAAGGCTTATAACTCTACAAAAAAATCAAAGAGGGTCAATTTTTTGGTATCAATTTAAAAAACTTTTCAAATTTTTTAATGATATAAATGATGAGAAATGATGAACCTCCCAGCCTGAAAAAATCATTAAAAAAAACGAGCCAAACATAAATAATCTTTCTTAATTTTCTGATTTGACATTACAAATCTCAGGGTGTTAAAAAGGTGGCTTCAGAAAAGCTTGATTTGTTCCCAATCATGTCACCTGTAACTGAGTACAATTTTGTGTTGATACGACAATCAAAAGTTTAGCATTACAAATACAATTTATCCTAGTATCCAAATATTTTTCCGATTGTCCAAAAGCCTCTCCTTACAAATTAAAACATAATAATTGTATACAAGGACTAATTACACATGCAAATACAACAATGACTAAAGGTATTATCTTTCTCCAAAGCATGCAGGCATGAGCAAAGAGATCTCATTCAGTTCCATTCTGTGTCATTTGAGCCATCATGGAGTCTGTGTCATGTACTTGGCACATCTCCTTGTGGCCATATGTAATTAGCATGAATGATCTTCTCTGCCCATATTTGGATGACTTCCACCTCTGATTGCAGTGATTTTAATCCTATTATGATTGGTTTAGCATTCCATGACGCTGTACAATGTACTACATAATTTCTGATTAAGTCATCTGATCCAGGAAAACTAGCGTGTTTTTAGTCAGAAAGCACTTTGTTTGGATAATCTAATGATCTATGCATCCGATTATGTTGTGTATGGGCTCATTTTAACTGGAATGCCCTCCTCTTAAATAATGGTATAGGTCCTTACACACGGGACACGGCAAGCACAAGTATCTAGTTCATTTTCAATGAAAGGCACGCGAAAGTTGCAAATCGCAGCCAGTTTTGCTAATGGCGCTCAGGCGGTGAGCAAGCGGTGCTCAAACTGCCTCTTTCACATGCACAGCTCCGTGAGGGATGAAAATATTTTACCTTTCTCTGAGCAGATGCGGCAACCTCGTCAGGCTTAGCCAGTAAGTGAATGCTTTATTCACAGCCAATCATACAACATTTTACTGAGCTCATAGCAGACTGCTGTAAACATGGAAGAGGAATTTCCCGAATTATATTATGCCTCAAAAATCTTGTAGAGATTTGGAAAAGCGCGAGTTGGTTTGCCAGGTAAAAAAGTGCAAAATTGTATTAAGCTAAAAAAAAAAAAAAAAAAATCTCAGTTACTGTCATGAAGCTCTATGCTAGTCATAAACCTTACACAAAATATTTTACTCAATTCTAATAAAATTCTAAATAGCAACAAATAAAACTCACCCTCATGCCATCCCAGTTGTGTATGACTTTCTTCTTCAGAACATGGCTTATATGCAACACCGGTTTACATCTAACATGTATGTCAAAGACATATACACTCACCTAAAGGATTATTAGGAACACCTGTTCAATTTCTCATTAATGCAATTATCTAATCAACCAATCACATGGCAGTTGCTTCAATGCATTTAGGGGTGTGGTCCTGGTCAAGACAATCTCCTGAACTCCAAACTGAATGTCAGAATTGGAAAGAAAGGTGATTTAAGCAATTTTGAGCGTGACATGGTTGTTGGTGCCAGAGTATTTCACAATCTGCTCAGTTACTGGGATTTTCACGCACAACCATTTCTAGGGTTTACAAAGAATGGTGTGAAAAGGGAAAAATATCCAGTATGCGGCAGTCCTGTGGGCGAAAATGCCTTGTTGATGCTAGAGGTCAGAGGAGAATGGGCCGAATGATTCAAGCTGATAGAAGAGCAACTTTGCCTGAAATAACCACTCGTTACAACCGAGGTATGCAGCAAAGCATTTGTGATGCCACAACACGCACAACCTTGAGGCGGATGGGCTACAACAGCAGAAGACCCCACCGGGTACCACTCATCTCCACTACAAATAGGAAAAAGAGGCTACAATTTGCAAGAGCTCACCAAAATTGGACAGTTGAAGACTGGAAAAATGTTGCCTGGTCTGATGAGTCTCGATTTCTGTTGAGACATTCAGATGGTAGAGTCGGAATTTGCCGTAAACAGAATGAGAACATGGATCCATCATGCCTTGTTACCACTGTGCAGGCTGGTGGTGGTGGTGTAATGGTGTGGGGATGTTTTCTTGGCACACTTTAGGCCCCTTAGTGCCAATTGGGCATCATTTAAATGCCACGGTCTACCTGAGCATTGTTTCTGACCATGTCCATCCCTTTATGGCCACCATGTACCCATCCTCTGATGGCTACTTCCAGCAGGATAATGCACCATGTCACAAAGCCCGAATCATTTCAAATTGGTTTCTTGAACATGACAATGAGTTCACTGTACTAAAATGGCCCCCACAGTCACCAGATCTCAACCCAATAGAGCATCTTTGGGATGTGGTGGAACGGGAGCTTCGTGCCCTGGATGTGCATCCCACAAATCTCCATCAACTGCAAGATGCTATCCTATCAATATGGGCCAACATTTCTAAAGAATGCTTTCAGCACCTTGTTGAATCAATGCCACGTAGAATTAAGGCAGTTCTGAAGGCGAAAGGGGGTCAAACACAGTAGTAGTATGGTGTTCCTAATAATCCTTTAGGTGAGTGTACTTCGCTATTACTCCTTATATTATTACCTGCGAGTAAACAAAGTGCACTTTTAAAGCACCTGTTCAATTTGGGTCATAATGCTGACATGCATTGTAAAGTACAGCTTCTAAGCTTCAAAACGATACCTATTTTGTGTTGGTCAAGAGATATATATATATATATATAAAATGTATAATATTTTTCTAATTATTTTTATCATCAGGCCCACAGGCCAATCCAAACTTAAAAGGGTTAACATTATTTTCTGTCCTTTGTGACATCCGCAGTAAGCTGTGGGGAACGTTACTATGTTTTGATGAAATATTATGAACATTGTTTTCTTTGGAATAACATGCCAAAGTAAAAAGCTCTCAATAAGTCCATGAATGTGTATTATGAAAGTAAACAGGGTCAATTTTGATTTCATGTTGACTTTATGCATTCAAGAGAGGGACAGCAGGGATAATGTCAAAGTGTGCATGGTTTGAGATTCACAGCCTGAGAAAGGCTTGATCTCCCATCTAGCACATACCACATCCACCTTGACGGACTTCAGACAGGGCCTGAAGGACTGTGAGAACCAGTAGTAGTCCAGAGCCAGCAGAAGCTGAAGCTCAGAAAACAGACACACCTCATGCTGACAGTGTGCGTGCGTGTTTGAGGGATGTACAATGTGTAAGGCAGCCAGAAAAGACAGACAGGTGTGAAAAAGGAAGGGGTGAAAAAAAGAGATCCAGGAAGAAAAAATAACAAAACACATTAATAATGCTATGTAAGGAACTGTAAAATAATGACAAAGGACGATAAAATAAAGAATGAAGAACATTTGAAAAACAGGAGACTAACATGCAAAAACTAACTACAGAAAAATAAAACAACAGGAGAAACATGTTAAGATGGGGAGTGTGTACCTCTCTCTGGTCATTGTCTAGATAGAGATGTTCAGCATGTTGCTTCTGTCTGTCTCTCCTCCTCCACTGTGCTGGTGCACTGCGCTTCGCCCATCTAATACAACACAACAACGATTTCACATTATAACATCCAAAACAAGATCAATCGACAGCATTTGTGGCATAATATTGATTACCACAAACATTTTGACTCGGCCCTATTTTTCTTTAAAAAATGCAAAGAAATCTGGGTTACAGTGCGGCACTTACAATGGAAGTGAATGGGGCCAACGTGTAAATATGAAAATACTCACTGTTTCAAAAGTATAGCCACAAGATGTAAACAATGTGTATTAACATGATTCTAGTGTCAAAACTGCTTGCTAAGCTTTTCTGTGTAAAGTTACACCAATCAGCCACAACATTAAAACCACCTGCCTAATATTTACATTTACATTTATGCATTTGGCAGACGCTTTTATCCAAAGTGACTTACAGAGCCCTTATTACAGGGACAATCCCCCTGGAGCAACCTGGAGTTAAGTGCCTTGCTCAAGGACACAATGGTGGTGGCTGTGGGGTTCGAACCAGTGTCCTTCTGATTACCAGATTACCAGTTATGTGCTTAGACCACTACACCACCACCAATCCACTAATATTGTGTAGGTCCCCCTCTTGAAGCCAAAACAGCGCCAACCCGCATCTCAGAATAGCATGGGATGATATTCTTCTCACCACAATTATACAGAACGGTTATCTGAATTACCATAGACTTTGTTTTCGCTGGACAAACACCGTCTCAGCGTGGACGGAGGACCAAAACGAAGTCAAATGAATGCGTTTTCAAACACAAATTAGTCTAAGTGTGGACTTGGCCTTTAAATTGTGCTTTCAGCCAAAGCTCAAACATAAAAGTACATGTAAACAAAACAAGCAAACCATACAATATAACTATACATACTATAGACAACAACGGAGCCCAAGTCAACAGTCCAGTCAATGGCAGTCTGGTCACAGTCCAGTGCGCAACATTGCATGAAAATTTGTTTGGATTGAATACAAGAATATCCATTATAAACATCTTGGTGTAAAGCGACAGCAGTTAGTAAACAAACTTTGTACATCCATGATGATAGGTCCAAAACCGCTGGTACATTTGGGACGAATTATAGCCAACTATAAAACTAACTGAGTGCACCTTTAATGCGATCTATTGCTTCCCACATAAGAAACGCATATGGTTATTTTGGGATAACGACCTGCTGACTATACGTTATTCTTTACTCATTTAATAAGGGATAACAAGGGTTGACAAAAAGATGCTGACATATTTACACCCAGGAAAACCCCATAGACTCATACTGACTTGTTGCTGGTGGGTCCTGTGGAGAGCACGTCCGACTGCAGGCGGGGGAAGAAGCCAGGCTCATAGCGGCCCTGACCGATCTTCATGTCCAGCAGGTGGGGATGCAGAGCCGTGTGGTCTATCTTACACAGTCTCAGCTCTATGGCCTTTTCTATAGCAACACACACCACAGGGAGTAATGTGTCATACACATATTACTGATGAGCCACTTCAAGCCCATATGGTGACACTAAAGAAGTCCCTGACATGCAGATATGAAACCCACAAGGTGGGAGGAAAGTGATTCAGTAATGTGGTTCAATGAAAAAGACAGCTAAGCCACTGATGCTGTTAGCATCACTCACTATAAATACCTCACCATTAGCCAGTACAAACGCTAATGCAACACCCTACCATTATACCCTAGTGGTAAATTAAATAATGTCCTACTGTGCTGCATGATAATAAGTGAATGCCTTTGAATGGGCTTTCCTGTAAAAACATCTGTTAATCAAGCATAATTTATACGTTTATAATAACATTTCCATCCATTTCAAGAGTACTGACGGCTTTGATCTGTATGCTTGAGTTGAGCTGTCTGTTTTCAACTCAACGATCCATTTTGCAGGCAGAGGAATTCACCATGTCTATTTGGTAGTCTGTGGATTACTGGGCAATAATGTATGGATTTTCTTGTTAATGACGAATCAAAGGAGCAACCAGATTAACTTTGTGATAATATTTTAAGAGCAGTCTATCTAAAAATAAAGGTCACAATCAATACATGCTTCCATTTTAACCTGTGCATTTGACAGGTTTGATTTATGTGGAAACCCTATTTTAAAATGACTATTTAAAGAGACAAATACATGCAAGCAAGGTCGAAAATAAAGATGAGAGCAGGGCTGGACTGGGAAGAGAAATCGGCCTGGGATTTTACATGGCAACTGTAAAATGTTCGCTGTCCTATTCTGCATACCGCAGCACTGTTTCTGTGGTCCGTTCTGCATAACACGCCGGCACATTTTTGCTTATCGCGGCCCATTCGGCACGTTTCGCGACTGACCCACCGGCCCGCTCTGTTCTAACGATAGCCATTCCACCCCTGATCAGCCCCAAGTTGCGCCGGCCCACCTGGAAAATGCCCAGTATGCCAGATTACCAGCCCAGCCCTAGATGAGAGTAAACATTGGCATTTACATCTAAAGAATATGCAACCTTTTAAGGATATTTCAACATAATGTGTGGTTTAAATCACCAAAATAATGATAGTGTGATAAAACTAATTGACAATCATACATCTAAGGAGCTCCTTAGAAGACAGGGTGGGACTTATTTTTTTCTGAAATATTTTTGCATTCCCTCGCAATAAGTTTACCATGGTTTTCCTATGATAACCATATTTTGGTAGTAAAACCATAGTAATAATACAGGAAAATGAAAACTATGGTAACAAAAGTCATAATTTTGTGATTATTGTGGTTTTACTAAACCATAGAAACCACAAGAATTACCATAAAAATCATGGTTACTATATGGATACAGTATACTGTACTAAAACCATGCCTACTAGGAGTCATGGTTACTACAATATTCCATCCATCTTCAACCGCTTATCCGAAGTCGGGTCGCGGGGGCAGCCGCTCCAGCAGGGGTCCCCAAAATTCCCTATCCCGAGCCACATTAACCAGCTCTGACTGGAGGACCCCAAGGCGTTCCCAGGCCAGTGTGGAGATGTAATCGCTCCACCTAGTCCAGGGTCTTCCCCAAGGCCTCCTCCCAGCTGGACGTGCCTGAAACACCTCCCTAGGGAGGCGCCCAGGGGGCATCCTTACCAGATGCCCAAACCACCACTGGAATAAAGCTATATAATTCATTTTTCATAGGGACAATATTTTAATTTAATTCAATATATTTTATTTTATATTTGATCTTATTTTGAATAATACTGTATATCATGGCTAATTTCTGGAAATATTTATAGCCGGTAATTTTTCCAAATTCACTTGGAATGGGCGGGTTTGACAAAATTTCATTTTGGATCCCGCATACAAGCACCCTGAATTCGTTTAAAAAATAAAGTAGTCACCAGACCTGAGCGGTCTCACCTGCTTCATCGATATTGGTGCATTTCTGGTACATGGAGGTGCGCAGGGTGGGCGTCCTGACGTTCAGCATGCGCACCTTGTCAACGCGGGAATCAAACACTCGCAGCGTGTGCTCTTTGTCCTCGTCATCGTGGCACAGGATCTTGCTGTCTATGAAAGAGGCAAACATCTGCGTCTCCAGGAAGCGGGAGATGAACGGCAGGTACGGTTCGGGCTGATCGGACAGGAAGGAGGCCTGCAGGGGGCACAATTCATTAGTGGTGGACACAATGAAGCTGATGCGAGCTCAAAGTAAGCTACTTTTGGAATATTATCATCAGAATTTTACCACTGTGACCACAGCTTCTGATGGTATCTGGTTTAACATGGTCTTTAGCTTGTCCAAGCTGATCATTTTTGCTCATTAGAAGGTCAAAACTAGTCTAGATGGTTGATTAGCTGGTGGGCATCATCTTACACTGTTATGACATCTTAAATGCATAATGAAGAATTACCTTGTCAAAGTTCTGCATCTGGTCACGGTTGCTGAACCAAGACTCTTTGTCATGGCTGGGCTGGATGACAAAGACCTCGTAGTCAGAGAACATCTGTGTGAAGCGATTGGCAAAGACCTCTCGAACCCGAATATTCAGCTGATGCATTTTCATCTCCTCCTCCTCACACTGCACTTTTGAATCCTTAGTGCTCGCATCCTCCTTCACATCCAGCTGACAAACACACACATAAAATACACTTATAAACAGGTAAGGGGTGAATGATGAACAATGTTTTACTTAAATTAGCAAGCACCACTAAATGTGTTCTGATTGAATCTTGATGCGCCAATTTCCAGATAAATGCCTAGACGGTAGTGGAACTATAATGGTAGAAGAAGGGGTTACAGACAGGAAGAGACAAAGAGTGGGAAAATCTGCCTGCATATATGGCAAGAGAGCTGAGAGTGCTGGGAAAGGTCTACAAATATGCTTTGATTTATGATGCAACTTATCATCATTCCCAAGAAACCAATCATACAGAGTAGAAAGTTGAAGAACAAAAAACTAGTCCAGCTGTAGGGATGTGCCAAGTCATAGCCTTAAAGTAGGGTTAAATGCACAAACTAACTTTAGTCTTGTCATCAGGAGCTTTATTAAGAGTATGGGGTCAATCCCTGGCCTTCAGAAAGAGCGTGTACTTAAGCTGCTTATTTGTCAGAGAGCAAGACCTCAGCATGCTGTGCTTCAGAAAATCTCGTCCTCAGTCATAACAGCAGTTTGTTCGTCTTTTCATCGCCCACACAGTAATTACAATTATTGCCCACACTGTAATGATGTGTTTTTCACAAAGCAGCTGCCAACATTGCTGTAGTTATTGTTCAAATCAAAAAGAAAATGACTGGATTCACAGCAAATCCTCAGAGAACCCAGATGAACTTAAAAACACAGGAGTGCAAGAGAATACACAGAATCAAGAAATGTGGAAAAATGTAAATTGTGTCATGATTTTGCATGTCATTCCAAAACTGAATGACATTCTTTCTTCCATGAAAAATAAAGGGAAAACTGTACTTTTTTTGGCATATAATGAAATGGAGCTTTTCCACTGCACGTTACAACTCAACTCGACTCTGTTCGCTTTTTATGGGTTTTCCATTGTGGATAGTACCTGGTACCTGACACTTTTTTAGTACCACCTCGGTTGGGGTTCCAAGCGAGCCGAGCCAATACTAAACGTGACGTCAAAGCCACTGACTGGTCAGAGAGAATCGTCACTACCAGCGTCACTGGATTTTCGGCACGGGACATCAACCCGCTAGTTTTAAAGCTACCTACAGCGATATCAGTATCATTTGTTCACGTGAATTTCTAATTGTAAAAAGAAATAGCTGTGCGCAAAACCATGCCGTGGTCAATAAACGTGGTGCAGACGTTCCTCTCGTTAGCGACGAACGACATGAAAAAGTCTTTCAGGAAGTGTCTCAATGGTTGGCCGCACAGCTGAGACACGGCTACCACCGGACCTACCAACAGTGTAGAGAAAAAGTAAATAAAAAAACATAAAAGTGACTACAGAACCATCAAGGAAAAGTGGAAATGGTTCGACTAAATGGACGCTATCTAGACCAGCGAGCGATGGGAGGGAGGGACAGTGCCCTGGACTCAGCCACAACATTGTTGAGGTCCACGATGGAGGATGGTATGTTTTGTTATGTTAACTCTATACTCTGCTTGAAAGCTTCACTTTATTTAGTTGACCAGCTACTGAAAGCTTTCTTCTAAAACAACCAGGCCAATTCAACTGTTACACTTGTGTAAAATCACCATGCAACAACTGGTTTATGCAGCACTAGTAACTAACAGCTAGCGGTTGTGTTATTGTTTATTGATTTGTGTTGCATTTAAGATGATGTCAAGGCAGTAGAGGCAGCGCAACTTTGACGATCAGCCTATAATCCCACCCACGTTGATGCGGCACTAAACTGCAGTAGAAATGCAAGATCGAAAACGTAAAGCGAGTTGAGGTGAGTCTAACCATAAGGTAAAGTGGAAAAGTGGCTGTAGTGATTTTGGGATGTCAAGCTCCATAAAAGGACAAAAAAACAACAGTAAGAGTAGTCGATACGACTTGTGCACAATTTTACAAGTCTTCTGAAGTAACACAAAAAAATAGCTATACAATCAAATATGGTGACTTTGATTGGCCTCAACTGGTTCTCGGTTCGCTTTGATTGTCCATATCGCCACCTACTGGGCAGGGTGTACAAATTATAGTAAAAAAGGACTTAAAAAGTGGGTCTGGTTCTTACCCTCACCAATCAATACAAAATAGATGTTATAATATTTCTGGTTTTCCAGAAAGAGTCCTTGAAAGAGTGCCTTAATGGAGTGATCAGATATTCTGGCATATGCTTGTGCATTCAATTTCACACGCACCTTCTCCAGACTGACTCCAGTCCTCTTAACCAGAGCTTGCAGACGAGCTATGGTTTGGTTCTCTCTCAGGAGAAAAGAGTTGAGCGGGGAGTCGGCAAGGTTGCCGTTGCGCTTGTCTGAGACCATGTCAGCGGAGCGGAAGCCCCTGATCTTGCTGTGGCCCTTGCTGCATTGAGGGTTTGCCTCTGGAGACAAGCCGAACGCCAGCAGAACCTCCGAGATCTCCTGGATGAACTCCAGCTTGTTGGGGAACTGAGGAAGGTCCTCCGGCAGCTCGATGAAGTGGTTGTCAATATCGACAAAACACAAGTTGGCCTGAGGGATACATGAGTCATTTCATTCAAAGCATTGATCAGTGTCTTTATGTAAAGGGACATTTGTGGACATCGTGTTTATATTTACTTCCGTCTCTGTCCACAAGATAGCTTATCTAAAAAAAACAGGCACGTTCAGTTCAGATTCATATACTTAGCCTGTCAAGATAACTACTTTTGTTGGACGATATGTCCCCGAAATAATTGCGATAAACAATATTATTGTAATTTTAAGACCATTTTATGGCACTGATATAATGATAATATAATAATGCAAGTACACCCTTTCAAAGAGCAATGAACTTTTAATTCTGAAAAATTCTAAATTCTCTCCATCTCCAACTGCGTTTTTTGTTCCCTGCTCGGAAAGCTGGATGGGATGGTTATGTTTTAGATGAGCTTTTAGGTTAGATGTATTGCCACTTTTCGTTGCCAATGTTTTTAAACAATGTCGACATACCGGCTCGTTCCAAAATGTTCCCATACCGGAGCTGTGGAATGCGGCTTTGAGCCCAATTCCATTTGGACTTATTCTTCCAAACTTTCTGGCTGGAATTATACAGTCATTATACAGGGAAAAACACCCATTAAAACACCTATTAGCCTCGAGTAACATATAATATTCACCTGTCGCGGTCCGCTCTGTGTGTGTGTGTGGAGGAGCTGCCTGAGCCCCGCCTCCGCATTCATTCTTATGAAAACAAACACGCATGTAAACACAATGGGCAATATCGAGGTCAGCAAAATGATCAAGGTCATATCCATATATCGTACGATAAATCGATAACGTAATTATCATGACAGGCCTACTTATACATGTACAGAAACAAACAAGAACTTCAAACACTTTTCCTTGCAGATAAGCACTAGACATTATTTTATAAACAATGTAGCCTGGCTGTTAAAGTCTGACATATAAAAAACAATTAAATCAAAACGTTCATGAAGTTTGCATTAGTGCTCAACTGATTTTGCCAATATCGTTTACGAAGGTGGTGGAAAAGTCAGATAACCGATTAATTGCCGATAGTTTTTCAAGTCGATTTATTGAATGTTAAAACATTTTCTTAGTCTTTCCTTACTGTGACGGCCACAGATATAGAGACTACAAGAGTCAAAAATTAATACAATCTCAGATGCAGTTTAGTGTGTAACCAAAATCAACGAGAAAAGTTGAGCCAAAAGTTGTTGAGTTGGGGTTTGTTCGCTGTCCTTTTCTGCATATCGCGGCGCCGTTTTGTGGTCCGTTCTACATAATGAGGCGGCTCAATTTAGTTTATCTGTGCCCGTTTCGTGGCCAACCCACCGGCCCCATCTGTTCTCCCGATGGGCAGTCCACCCCTGATCGGCCCCAAAATGCGTCGGCCCATCGGGAAAATGCCCGGCATGCCAGATTACCAGTCCAGCCCTTCTCCAAGCCCTACTTATGATGGACATCATTTAGAATAAGGCTCGGTATTAATACAGATTTCCTGATTCGAGTCACATTCATGAGCTCTCGTTTTGATTCGATTCCAAATTCGATATCGATTCATATGGGTATATTTTAGTTATAATGTCCCTTCTGCTTACATATGAAAGAAATTCTGTCCCAGCTAATGCTGTTAACTATACAATCGACCTTCTAATTTGGTACATTAAGAAAATATTAATTCTACAAATTATACAATTTTATTCGTATTTCAACTTTGTAAAAATGTACAAATCCATGTATTCAGTCAATAAATATGATACTGCATATATTATATTCTGTTATGTTTATAGTTGAATTGCATAATTTGTGCCATTTACAGGTACTGCATTTACTATGGAAGCTCAAAGAGGACTTGCGTTATTATTATTTTTCTGTCTCATTTTCTCGTGATCTCGATATAACAAAGGTTGTTTTCTCGTGATCATGACTTAACTTTCTCGTGATCTCGGCATAACAAAAGGTTGTTTTCAATAAGGCTATCTGGAGGCAACAGCTAAACGCACTGTTGCATAATGGATGACCGCATACGCCATTACTTTGATCAAGGACTCACTCAAGCTGAAATAGCTGTATGTCTCTCAGTCATTGACAACGTCCAGATTAGTATCAGACACCTTAGAAGAAGACTATCGCGTCTACAACTTTGTGGTAGAAAATACAGTGACCCTGAACGTTTGGTCAATTTCATTGCCAGCCAACTTGAGAGACCGGGACGTCTGTATGACTGCGGTCAAGCCAGCCACGATTTAGATCAGAGTGCGCGCATATTTCAGTAATGACGGTACTTCGTGGAAAGAACAGAAAGACGTGCTTCTTGACTCCTGTTGAGTGCAGAAGAAAGCGAGTCTTACTATATTGATGAAAAAGCGTTTATTAAGTGTTTGTGACGTGCTGGTGTTTATTAATATGTTTGATTTAGCCTATGTGAAAGGTGACTGGTTTAGAAGACTCTTGGATAGGGCAGGTGAATCATTTATAACCAAAGTGTACTGAATTAACATAACATTTACATATTACATATAATACATTTTACTTTTCTGCCAAGGATCTCTCATTGTCCTTCATACCTTGTAATAGGATTATAGATTAGAGTGACCCTGACAGTTACTCTATCAATTTTCAAGTAATTTTACAAATCATCCAAAAATGTCGAGATCACGAGAAAATTAAGACGAGATCACGAGAAAACAACCGTTGTTATGTCGAGATCACGAGAAAACGAGACAGAAACATAATAATAATGCAAGGCCTCTTTGAGCTTCCGTAATTTACATTGATTTGTTGAACACATGTTAAAAACCGCATTTCTGTAAACAGTGTCTGTGAATGAGCGCATGTTAACAAGAGACTCGAACGGCTTTATCTCATCTGTGCTATGACTAAATCGATGATAAATGTTTATTTTTTGTTGTTTTTGATCAACAACTGACTAGAGAATAGAAAGGGTATTAAAAGAGACATTATTCAATGGCAAATCGGTGGATCTCATCTTTGGACACACATTACACGGAGCAACTTTTAGAGTCAACATGCAGTGAAAGGATCTCTCTACTGAATAATCCACCACTATACTACACAATTACTGGTGAGGTAAATGTAAACATTTACGAGCCAGTTGCCACATATACATTTCAGTCGCATAGCATGAAATTTGCTTGCAAATGCGAGTGATTTCCTCTCATTGTAGCGAAGGATTTTACATACTGTAAAAGATCGTTCTTGGGATTTAAGACTCGATATCAAGATCATTCAAATGAATATCGCGACGCATGGGGAAATCGACATTTTTACCCACCCCTACTTAAGAATGAGAGTGTAAGGCCACGTCCACACGAATACATTTTCGTTTGAAAACGCATTAATTTTATCACATTTAAACAGATTTGTGTGGACGTGACCTGAGAATTTCAGCATGCATTAAATGTCTTATGGCAGAGAGAGGAATGTTAATGTGTAAATGAAGCTTCAATACTACCAGTCAATAGAGACGCATATGAGACCAAACGGACCATTATGATCATCACCTCAAAGGTTTAAATACTATTCTTTAGGGAAAACCACATGAAGTCATCACTGAACATGAGTTCATCCTGGACTGAATGGGTTAGATAAGATAAGTAGATTGTCTGGGAGTAAATATGTGTCACACACACCTCTTGGGGAAGTTCCAGTTTGGTGCGGTCATCCTGGCCGTTGGAGTGCAGACCCATGAGGTAGGGCACGGGAGCGTCCAGAAAGTGTAATAGAGAAGCGGGCAAGATGGGCACATACACATGCTGCCATTGGAAAGGAAACATTAAGGCTGTGATGCCCTCTGCTACCGTCATCAGCCGCTGGTAATCTGTTCAACGAAAAAGACACAGACACATTCAGATACCTCATTCTCAGAGCAGCACAACACCTGACAGACAAAACAGAAAATGCTAATTTTCAAAGCTGTAATTTACAGAATGATATCACTTTTTTCCTTTGTTGCAGTCAACTAGTTATCCAATAAGCAGGGCTGGATTCACAAAACATTCTTAGGAAAACGACTAGATAACTTGGTATGTAATTATGGCCCCTGGACTGTATTATCTTCTTTGTTTTGCGCTTTGCTTTTGGTCTGTGAAATAATCAGTACTTATTACTTATGGATGAACAGAAATATACCAAGTCTACACACATTTCCACATTTCCTTTCAGTGTTTTCTGTACCACCGGTCAAGGACTAACACTCTTATGCAATTGTTTAAATACATTTTTGCATGCCAGCCCATTAATTACTATTTAAAAAAACAAACTCTGTGATTGGTTGCTTATAGAGATAGTCTGTACTCTATTTTTAATTTTTATAGTTTTCTTGTGAGAATGTCCTTGATATTTTAACGTTCCTATTGAAGATATGCAAAGTGAGTGCCTGATACACAATGCATTCTCATGTTGGCATTTAAAACTAAAAATATCATGTTGTATTAGGCCGACCTCTATTCTTATTTACAAAAAACCTTGTTTTTATGTTATTGTCTCCACCCTTCAACAACAGGGTGTCGCCACTTTTGGAGAGACAAGATTACAAAACAGCTTCTAAACACTGACCCTGACCAATAAGAACAGGCCTATTTCCACATATGCACTGACTCACTTTGATCACATGCCACAGATGAACTAATGTAACATATTCACCCTATTAAACTTTGCTATACATTATTAAATTGTATATTCATATCAATTTATACTATTTATAATAGTGTTCATTTATAATGATACAATGATTCAACAGCACTCCTGCACAGTATTAATAATATTATAAATGATATTTAAGCATATGTTTAATATTAATAGAGTTATAATTAAAATAATCCAACACACACACACACACACACACACACACACACACACACACTCTACTTGCAAAGATAATTATAATATTCCATAAAACTCAACTCTCCTTGCATCCCACAGAATTGAATACACTAAAACAATACAATATTATATTAATTTCTGTATAACAGCCCTCTTACTCATGCTTAAATATAGTAAATAACATAGGAATATAATAATGTTTTCTATAATTATATTATTAATTAATTAAAACTATAATATTTATGTTTAATATTAATCATATTTAAAATATTCGAATATACATTCAAATATAATATATGATTGACCAATCACATATTAATTAGCATAACAAATTAATAATACTTAATTATTAAGAAGACAATCATAGACCCATTAAAACTATA
This sequence comes from Xyrauchen texanus, assembly GCF_025860055.1. Classification (NCBI taxonomy): domain Eukaryota; kingdom Metazoa; phylum Chordata; class Actinopteri; order Cypriniformes; family Catostomidae; genus Xyrauchen; species Xyrauchen texanus. Next base: position 9,024,230 of record NC_068277.1, read on the forward strand.
AAGTTAATAATATTCTGTTTAATATTAATAATATTTCAAATTAAAATCACATTGGAATATAATATATGATTGACCAATCACATATGAATTAGCATCACACAGATTAATAATAATTAATAATTAATAAGACAATCATAGATCCATTAAAACTATAATATTACTAATATTACATGTTAGTAATAACACTTAAAATTAAAATCACATTCTAATATAATATATGATTGACCAATCACATATTAATAGCATAACAATTTAATAATAATTAATTATTAATAAGACAATCATAGATCCATTAAAGTTATAAAGTTAATATCCATCCATCCATCCATCGTCAACCGCTTATCCTGAAAGTTAATATTCTGTTTAATATTAATATTTCAAATTAAAATCACATTCGAATATAATATATGATTGACCAATCACATATTAATTAGCATAACAAATTAATAATAATTAATTATTAATAAGACAATCATAGATCCATTAAAACTATAAAGTTAATAATATTCTGTTTAATATTAATATTTCAAATTAAAATCACATTGGAATATAATATATGATTGACCAATCACATATTAATTAGCATAACAAATTAATAATAATTAATTATTAATAAGACAATCATAGATCCATTAAAACTATAAAGTTAATAATATTCTGTTTAATATTAATATTTCAAATTAAAATCACATTGGAATATAATATATGATTGACCAATCACATATGAATTAGCATAACACAAATCAATAATAATGAATTATTAATAGACAGAAAAATGATAGATTCATTAAAATCATATTATTAATATTATATGTTTAATATGAATACTATTTAAAATTAAAATCGCATTTTAATATACGATTAATCAATCATATTAATTATTATAACACAAATGAATAATGAATGAATAAAACAATCACAGATCCATTCAAACTTAAAACATAAATTATTAAAAATAAAATCAAATTCTAATATAATACATGATTAATTAATCACATGTTAATTCAACAGAAGTAGTGACCTTTACTTCAGATGACACGTACAGATTTGTAGAGTGCCCGAGGCAGAGGTCTATATACGGAAATGACAACTGGCAACAATCCATTCATCTAGCAGCAGATGCCCATTTCAAGGATTCACGTATGTGTGAAAGGACCAGGGCATTTATATCTAAGCTATGAATTGGCCTGCTATTTATAGAATAATGTAGGCTTGTTATTTTTCCGCGATCAGACCCTGCTGTGTGCGACGGGAGCTTCGTCTACCGAAAACAAGCTCCTTTTCATTCCGGATCTTCACTGTCCACAAACATTACACTTCAACCAGAAGCCTTCTGGACACAAAAAAGGATGATGTCATTTCCAACCAATCATATTTATGCTGCATAACCACCATCCTCCTGAGCTGGAGTACAGTCTCTAGGCAACACCAAAGCAATGCACCCACCCAACCCCCTGTCGTTTTGTAGATACCCCTATAATTTGCCCTTCCTTGTTGGTATAATTGATCCAATCAGCACATCTGCCACTGAATGGCAAAACAATCTTCCAAATTTAATTTAAAGCGGTCTGCTGATGATGTCCAAATGTCAAAAGGTAAATTAAATTACATTTGGGAATACGAATCAAAGAATGCACATATTAATGGCCACATATCAAGATAAAACGGGTCAATTTTACAATACTAGACATATTGTGATTGTGAAACAGCATAAAACATGATAACATTAACATAAGCCCTACAGAATATGTATATTACATTTAAAGGATATTAACAAATGCATAAGTAACAACTTATCGTCCTTACATCACACAGAAAGCTGTGAGTATAATTTGCATTCCAGGTGGTTGTGGGCAAAGGGTAGGCTGTAAGTTTGACAAGAACGAGAAGAACAAAGCGCAAAGATGAGCTCACGCCGACACAGAGATGGAGGGATAGTGTGAAAAGAGAGAGAGGGCTTGTCGCAGTACGCTGCAAGCGTGTAGTTAGGACACGGTGTAACCGTCTGTTTGTCCTTTTGAGTAAAAGCAGCATGTACTGTACTGAACAAGCAAAAACACAGTAAATGAGCTGTGATCAATGTTTGCATGGAGCTTATTCAGATATCTGTTGTGTTAGGTTTAGATGTACTGTAACACAAAGCCTCGGCAGTTTGAAATAAGTGTTAATGTAAAAATAAGAGCATGTTGGCGAGCTGTGATGGTAATCACAGTGGAAACAAACAGATGACAACAAACCAGGTGTTGTTATAGCAAGTTGCCAGCAAAAGTAACGCTAACGTGTAACAAAAAAGCTTTACTAAATAAAGTATCTGCAGTTACTCACAAAAGACTATTTAGAACAATCATCTATGAACATCTCTAAACAACTAAAAAATATTTTGTAACGAGGCTCAAAAACTCCCAATTGAACAGTTCACACATGTCGCTAGGCTAACAACGTGATTCTCCAATAACCACAAAAAATAAATAGATATCAAATATTGAAATAGTCAAATTAGAATTTTTTCCCACATTCCGTGCTTTACGTTTTATTTTCACTGAATTCCAGGTTTTAAAGGTTAATTACATTTTATCATTATAAATACTAATCAAATTAATTAATAAAATTTTAATAAAATGAAAACATACTTTTCAACATACTATTACATTATTTTTTATTAAACGAAGAGCATCTGATCCTCAAATAATCCAAAACCCAATTTTATTTTATTTTATTTGATCATTATAATAATGATTATTATTATTATTATTATTGTCCAATAAAGTGCTACACAGTAGAGCATCACAGTATTAATGAATGCAGTGATGAAACTCTTGCTTGAGATTTTGCTTAAACACAATTTTTTATTATTAATATAATTAATTATTATTGATATATTATTAGCATTATTATTACAACTACTACTACATTAAATATTACTATACAGAATATATTTTGTGTCGCATTCTATTTTTTTCAATTTCACACTTCTAGTGAAATGGAGCTTTTATTTTCCCGTTCTGATTGAACACCTGATGTTTTTCACCCCCTTCACTTACCTCCGAAAAAGCAGTTCGCTATATGGGCTAATAATCTTATTAAATATATAAATATATAGTCTGCGTGTGTACTCGCTTCAAAGTGAATAAGAGTTTCCCATTGGTAAATGCGAATTCGTCTGGTCAGTCATGTGCTCGTAACTCACAATTACGATATTTCCGACTCTACTTAAAGGCTGCGTGATATTTAAATATCTATGAATTCCCCCTCTCACTCCACCAATACCCTCCCACCTTTTAACATTTCTACACACCCATATCATGACCACTTTTTAGGTCAAGTTGTGAACAACTGGTGCTGAACTAAGGGGGTTTCATGACATTTTAAAAAACAGCCTGTAGACCTACAGAAGCATGGCAGATAGCTACTCACGTTGTGAGTATAGAAGAATCTGGATCTCCAAAAGTGCACAAGTGAAGAGCTGCAAAACATTCTCCACACCCAGTAGCTCAAACACCTCCTGTAGGGGGAAATCAAAGAGGGGCAGCTCGGCCGTACTGGGTCTCTGACACAACACTGGCCCGTATACACCTGAGAACTTCAGGGAGCGCCCGGATGGTGGCAGCGGAACCTCGTAGAGGACGTTGTAGATGTAGCTCTCCAACGGAAGGGGCGGGGGTTGAGGCGAGGTGACCGCCTGGTGTAGCTGTTCTAGAACTCTCCTGCAAGCATGGGCGAAGGCCATTGGTGTGATCAGGCAGATGCACTTGGACACATAGAGCGTGTCGCGGCTGATGTCATAGGAGTTGAAGCGCTGTAACCTGGAGAGGGAGGGGGCTTCGTGGAGTTGTGGCAGTGTAGGCCGAGGGTCTTCAGGACTGCGAGGGGTAGGGGGTGTGTGCAGGATGTCATACTGTTCTGCATTGTGCATGTGATAGAGCGTCTGCATGGCGCTGCAGATCTGCTTGCTGGTCACCTCCTCGAAGAAGGTGTGGGCGAAGCCGTAGGTCCGGGAGCCATCCTCTCGCGTGATGATGAAGGAGTGGAACTGTGGCTCGCGTGTGTCTGCCTGCGTGCGGAAGGCCAGGCCCTTTGGCATACACAGCTGTGAAATGACACAACAAAATTAAGATTTAAAGCTTTACCAATATTAAAATAACTTTCTCTTTTAAGTGGCTCTAATTTGAGCCTCACCCCATTCAGTCATCTCATTTGCTTTTAGTAATAGAAAAGTATACCAGCCCAGCTGATTAGGCCATTGTATATTATCAGCTGATAGCCATGCCCATTTGGCCAATTAACCGAAGTCAGAACTTCTGAGTGCACATTTTGTGTTTTCAAATAATTTTGAGGATATTTTGAGTAAATTAGGGATACACTGATGTATCGCTACTGATATTTAGCAGACAATCATGACCAAATTAAAACCATCTGCAAATCTGTTTTAAGCATGAAAACGCAGATATGAAAAACCGATGGTTCAATTAAAATTATCAACACACTTTGTAAAACCCTCAAAATGCTTTGAAACCAGCAAACTTTGTAACATTGGTTTGGTATCCCTTAAGGCTGCATGATTGATTGAGTTAAGATTGAAATCGCAATACATCCTTGAAAGGCAGCGTTTAAAATGTGTCTGCATTTAGCGTAGGGTTGGGCGATGTCCCCTAAATTGGCAGTTGACGATGTTGACAGTAAAACATCGCGATGGACGATGATATCGTCGGTGGGGCGGGGCGGGGCGTTTATATAATTTCATAGAATTTTCAAAAATTATATGAAAAATTATAATTTCGTTATTTTACTAACCCAACTAATGACTCGTCAGCGCTTTATCAGTAGGTTGCACGACACGTGAAGCATTTTTTTTTTTTTGCTTTCACTTAAGAAGAGTTGTGCACTTTTTATTTTAATATATCTCTTTACATAAATACTATTTTCCACTTAAAAACTATAATTTCGTTATTTTACTATCCCAACTAGTTCATATGACCACTTTACAATATTTCAATAACATAATTTATTTTGTATCCTGTGCTGAAGTTAATTGTGCTGCTAATTATAAGTGAAATGTTAATGCCGAGTTTCGGTCTGAGTGTTGTACCCGTTTCATTTGTTGTTCTTCTATGTTTTAATAAATGTGTGTTATTCATATTCACCTTGTTTCTTTCATTTGATTTGACATTATGGATTTATGGCCAAGGAAATTTTTCTTTAAAAGTATTAACCAGACAAAAGTTATTTGACGTTCGCTGGTCTGGGTTTATCTTAAACTGCCGCTTCAGTGTATACAAGAGCTATGTGACAATGAGCAAGATTTTCTGAGACACTACAACTACTAATAATTAATTAATAAAGGCTATTTTCTTGTAGCCTACAACATAAAATATTTTAATCTAAATGTACAGCGTAAGACATGTTAAAAAAAAGACAAGAAGCTAACAATGTCAAGATCAATATTTGTGTAGCCTGCCTGACACGGTATTTTAACACGTCACGTCTCTGGCATATACTACAGTATTTAAAATAGCATATATGCATTAGTTATATTCTCAATTTAATTTACAGAGCAATCCCTGCAAAGTTTTTAGGTTAACTACAGAAGAGACTAGGATTAGTGAGTCACACTAGCAAGACTCGCAAAAGGGGGGCGTGGCATGGCATCACAATGGTGGCTCTACATCGTGATGTTGGTCAGCCATCACGATGGACGACGATATCGTCCATCGGCACAACCCTAATTTAGCGCTTCAGTAAGTACTTCAGTCAGCATTGTGTAAACAAGCGGCACCCTCTAGCGGTGTGAATGGCATTATCCTTTATCTATTACAAAATGATAGAACTTAAAAGGGCAATTTGTTCCATTGGTAACTTTTTCTGTTTCATAATGTGGTTGACATTTCCATGGAATTGCCCAACCTATGCATAATATGAATTGTAATGTTCTCTTATATACAGAACAAGCATGTAACATGTGAGTTCTGTTGTTTTGAACTGCAAAAACGGAAGTGGACAATAAAGTGCAAATTGACTGCTTTGCAACTTAATGTAAGAAAAACCAAAGAGCTGATTTTCAATGTTAAACCTGAAGAACACTATCCGTCAGGTCAACTAATGTTAGAAGATCAGGCTGTTGAGACTGTTGAAAGTTAAAAAATATTTGAGAACATGCAGTATGTTGATACAAGTTTTAACTTTGGTGAGAACGTAGACAACATTTTTAGGAAAGCAAGTTGTTGAGCGAAAGCAAGGCTGTTTCTTGTGCGAGTCAGTTTTGGAAATGGTATATAAAAGGCATGCTGAAAGTATTTTAGTGTTTAATATCACAGCCTGGTTTGGAAATTTGGGAGTGAGGAGTAAGAATAAGTTGCTCAGGATAGTGAGAATGGCGGAAAAAATAATAGGAAACCAGCAAACACAGCTTGATAAACTGTATTTGCATGCAGTTCACAGAAGAGCAACAAGAGTTATATCCAGGCGCGGACTGGCCATTGGGAGAACCGGGACATTTCCCAGGGGGGAAAGTGGATAATAAAGTTCAATCAATCAATCAAAGCTTTTTTACATTATGTTGGTATCAGCCAAAAGTTTTTTGTTAAAATCGGCCAAACATTTTCATATTGTTGCATCCCTAGAGTAAATACTTAAATATTGCATAAATATTAACTGAATTTTATTCATATTCGTTGTAAATTTTTTCACAGTTTTTTGTTTTAGTCATAGTTTTAGCCATTTGATGAAAATTTATTTAAAATTTGTCAATATTCTGTCATGTCATATTCATTCATTTTAGTCAGTTTCACTCTGACAAATGACATAATTTTAGTCAACAAATATAATTTATTTTAATTGATAATTGTGCACAATGGACAACAAAGTGTGTCAAACTGTAACAGAGCAAACTTTAAATCAAATATTCAAACATTTTGAAAGAAAATTTAGAAACGTTTTCTAATTTAAACATGTATCATTCATATAGCCAACTGTATTCTGAATTCTTCATGCTTTAGAGACTTCTTAATTTTCTGTGAAAGGATATTAAATAGCATGTAGCGTTTCTTACGGAAACAGTGTATTCACAAAGGCAGGTTACGCAATGCAAATTACGCATATTCTGACTAGCGCATCATTTAGTTCAAGTGCACATGTTCATTCACTTCAAGGAAATTGGTACTTTAATTCACCAAAATGTCATACAACTGATCACAAAGCATAGTCTGATGTTGAAAAAAGTTATTATTGATAAAATCTAGACGGGCCCCATTTCCAGCAGTCATCACTCCAACACCTTTTTCTTGAGTGATCATGCTAAATTGATCATTTGGTTCTAGAAAATCACTTGCCATTATATCAAACACAGCTGAAAGCTATTTGGTTCATTAAATGAAGCTTAACATTGTCTTTGTGTTTGTTTTTGTGTAGCCACAGTATGCGATAGACTTGCAAGTCTTTAGGTCAATATTAGATCCAAAATGGCAAAATAGAAACTCGTCAGTCAATCATTGTTTTGAGGAATGAAGGCTATACAATGCATAAAATTGCCAAAAAACTGAAGATTTCATTCAAAGGTGTAACTACATTCTTCACAGACAAAGGACAACTGGCTCTAACAAGGACAGAAAGAGATGTGGAAGACCAGATGTACAACTAAACAAGAGGATAAGTACATCAGAGTCTCTAGTTTGAGAAATAGACGCCTCACATGTCCCCCGCTGACAGCTTCATTGAATTCTACCCGCTCAACACCAGTTTCATGTACAACAGTAAAGAGAAGACTCAGGAGGCCTTATGGGAAGAATTGCAAAGAAAAATCACTTTTGAAACAGAAAAAAAGAAAGAAAAGGTTTGAATGGGCAAAGAAACAGACATTGGACAACAGATAATTGGAAAAGAGTGTTATGGATCTTAACCCCATTGAGCTTTTGTAGGATCAGTTAGACTGTAAGGTGAGCGAGAAGTGCCCGACAAGACAGACACATCTATGGCAAGTGCTGCAGGAAGTGTGGGGTGAAAGGTCACCTGAGTATCTGCACAAACTGACAGTGAGAATGCCAAAGGATCTGCAAAGCTGTCATTGCTGCATGTGGAGTTATAGTAATTTTTCATGTCATTAATGTCCTGACTATACTTTGTGGTCAGTTGAATGCCACTTTGGTGAATAAAAGTAACAATTTCGTTCCATAAGAGCAAAATCTGTACATTATTCCAAACTTTTGGCCACCAGTGTATTCTTCTACATACAGATTCTCAAGATGCTTCTTCTTCTGTCAGTATCTTGCAGTATAATTTTTATCTCGTCATATTTTCTTCAACAGTATGCTTTAATAAAGTCGTTTAATTACCATCATGACACGCCTTCATCAGCTTGTTTTCTTTATCGTTGACGAAATCAAAAATCCCTTTGTCAATGAACGTTTTCTTCAGTTTCGTAACACTGCTCCTATTATCTGATGTATTTAAGTGATAAGTTACAAGAGGCCGTGCTTTACAGCTATATACAGTACATACACAGCAAAACAATCCACTAGAAGACTTTCCAAAAGAGAAAAGAAATACAAAGAGATGAATTACAACAGTCAGAAGAGAGAAAGATGCCAAATTTACTGTCATTCCCTAATCAGCTGCATTTGAAACCCCATTGAAGAAGTGGTTACTAGTTTTTTTTATTTATGCCAGATAAATATAATACAAACTGTAGTGGTATGAAATGTAAATGAATGCAGAAATGTATCATAGCCTGTGAAAAGGGTCAATTGACCAATCGGCATCCAAGACAGGAACTATACATTTTAGAAATCAGCCTTATAAAGGCCATTGGCCACCCTGCTCTCTGGATATCTGTATTGATTGTTAAACAACCCATATGGGTCAAACACAATGTCACTCACCATGCCCACAGCATCTTGGTCGAATGGGTTCCACTCCACATTGTCGGGGTAGTGCGCTAGAACTTTAGATTTGAAAGTTCTCCGCAGTGGACTCTGCTCAAAATTCTCACCTGAGATTAAGAGAGAGAGAGAGAGAGAGAGAGAGAGAGAGAGAGAGAGAGAGAGAGATAAGATCATAATTTGTCTTGACCAGTTTTTAAAGACAGTCCATCAGTTAGCCTCAAACTTTCTAAGCACATTTTTATTCTGAAGTGGCTGTTTATTATTGCCCAAAACATACATATAAAACAGAAATCAACAGAATCAGACCCATTCCAAGCCAAAAGTGCAAGCAGTGCAAGTGTCGGAACACGCTGTGAAAAGACGTGGCTCGAAAAACAAGTTATAGCACAGTACAGCTCACCAAGCAAACCTCAGTGAAAGATTCACCAAGCAGTGAATGTCTAAGAAGTTTGGGGTGCTGATTAAGTTGCTGCTGAGACAGGAGAGGAAGAGGAATTGCAGTGTGAAAGGGCAGGAATAGAGGTGATCCCATAGTACCCTCAAAGGGTCAAAAGGTCAAAGGTTAGCAGGCACAAGCGGAGCTGTTGTTCATTGTGATACGAACAGGAGCATTGACTGCAGGATGGGAGAGCGGTGGAGAAAGTGGGGAGTGGGGTTACCTTCATCTGTACTCATCAACTTTCCTCTTGCATCTCTGAATTTAGTAGCCTCTATATACTGGCATAAAGCTACAAAACAAATGAAACAACAGCAAAATTAATCCCTTACACAGGGAGGGTGAGAATATTCACTCATTTGTCATTAAGAACATGATTCATTGCATGTTCACTCATGCAAATATGTGTTTACATTATAATGTTCAACTGTTATGGGGAAAAGTCACAGTAATATTTTTGAGAAAATATTGTTCTTGCAGAAAGCACAAAAATGTTGGCATGTGATGTGGTGCAATGATATAAAGGCTGTTAAGCTAAGTTTTTTTTCTTTTTTGGACTGATCTTCACCCACGTAAAAGTACTGAAAAAGTGGATCTGCACACTTTATACTATTCCCTATTATTGATTTAAAAACAACAGCCACATTTCGATTAAAATGATCTTCATCAGGCACGTCAATAGGCAACGGATCATTAAATACCTTTGTTTCAAAGTACAAGTGTTGTTTTTAAATCAATAAGAGGGAATAGTGTAACAGTGCAGATGTACTTTTTCAGTTTTATTTCAATGCCGTTTGCCTTGATCTGGCACCTGTTGAAGAAGTGTTGGACGTGCGTGCATTTTCCCTCTTTTTTTCAAAGAAACGAGTTAAAAGAATATTCCGGGTTCAATACAAGTTAAGCTCAATCAACAACATTTGTGGCATGATGTTGACCATCATAAAAATCCATTTCAACGTAACTTTTCCTTAAAATAAAAAAAAAAGCACAAATCTGAGCTACAATGGGGGCACTAACAGTACAAGTGAATGGGGGCCAATTCGTAAACGTTACAATACTCACGGTTTCAAAAGTATAGGCTCAAGGAGTAAACCGTTTCGGTGTTAAAATTATGTTAGTGAGATAAAACCACTTACTAACCTTTTCTGTGTAGAGTTAAGGGGATCGTTCACCCAAAAATGACAATTCTCTCATTCACTTACCCTGATGCCATCCCAGATATGTACAGCATTACTGTCTTTCTTAAATAGAGCTCTGTCAGGTCCTTATAATGCAAGTACATGCACTTTGACGGTCCATAAGTCACATTTAGGCAGCATAAAAGTGTTCCACATGACGGCAGTCGATCTATGAATGTCTTCTGAAGTGAATCGATAGGTTTATGTAAGAAACTTTTTTTTTTTTCTCCAATTTGGAATGCCCAATTCCCAATGCGCTCTAAGTCCTCATAGTGGCGTAGTGACTCGGCTAAATCCAGGTGGCGGAGGACGAATCTCATCTCACGTTGCCCCTGCATCTGAGACGGTCAATCCGCGCATCTTATCACGTGGCTTGTTGAGTGCGATACCGCGGAGATGAGGGGAGTATGGAGGCTTCACGCTATCAACTCACCATGTGCCACACTGAGAGCGAGAATCACATTATGGCGACCACAAGGGGGTTACCCCAAATGACTCTACCCTCCCTAGCAACCGGGCCAATTTGGTTGCTTAGGACACCTGGCTAGAGTCACTCAGCACACCCTGGATTCGAACTTGCGACTGGTAGTTTACATTTACATTTACATTTACATTTACATTTATGCATTTGGCAGATGCTTTTATCCAAAGCGACTTACAGTGCACTTATTACAGGGACAATCCCCCCGCAGCAACCTGGAGTTAAGTGCCTTGCTCAAGGACACAATGGCTGTGGGGATCGAACCAGCGACCTTCTGATTACTAGTTATGTGCTTTAGCCCACTACACCACCACCACTCCAGTCTTGACTCGCTGTGCTACCCAGACCCAATCTTCCATCCAGGGCTCTGCTGCAGTTTGAAATGGCCGAACTATCGCATGACATTCGTTCTTCTGTTGTAAATAAGCACCACTTCCGACTTCTCACGAGAACTCACCGACATGCTTACGTCACTCTACGCATCAGCTGCTGGCAGTAAGCACTTTAAAAGTTAATAACTTTTTAATTATAGATTTATTTTTTAAAGAAACATATCGATTTACTTCAGAAGGCATTAATTGATCGCCCCCATGTACTTCCATTATAACGACCTGACAGAGCTATTTCTAATATCTTTGCCTCATATCACATTGTATTTGGACTCGGGACCATTAAAGCAGTTGTCTCAATCGGGAGCAACTTTGTTGCCATAACGACATACCGCTGTAACCCCTAAAATACTATAAAAGCAACGGTTTACACACTTTACAGCACAAATAATACACAAATTTTATGGAAGAATTAAATAAAGTGCTTTTATGAAATTATAAGCATCACTGTGGCAGGGCGGAGGGCGGGGTCGTGATTATACACACCCGGTCCCTTATCAGGCTAATCAAGCCTCCGAGAGGGATAAAGGCCGACTGCGGAGGATTGTGCGGGAGAGAGAGATAGTTTACGGACATGTCCTTCATGTGTCATGTGTGTGTTTGTCTTTTAAGTTTCTCATTAAAATATTATTTATATTGTAAAGCCGGTTCTCGCCGCCTCCTTTCCATTGAACTTCTTTACAGTTACATTTCTGTTGGTCCCATTCACTTCCATTGTAAGTGCCTCCTGTAACCTCCAAAATTAGGTAAACAACACTATGCCACAAATGCTGTTGATTGAACTTAACCCAGAATATTCCTTCAATTTTGCTTTTATTATGAGGCGTGCAGTAACCTTTTCAAAAGAAATGATAAATAGAATAAAATTAATTAAGAAAAACTTCCTTCAAAATTTCAGACATAAATGGCACAAGTCCAATATCCTAGAAGAGCATTCAACTGTCTCCGCAAATTAAGCAAATATCAGTTGGTTTAGTTCGTTTCTTTCAAGTACTATGATCAAAATCATTTTACACTTATTATGCGTTTTACCCCATATATCCATCGTTTAAAAGGGAGCTGGGTTATTCATGACAAAGCTGCCATAAATCTTCATGAAATATGTTTGCAAAGGTTGCATACCATTCTCATAGCCAAAAGATTCCATTATAGACATATATTCACAAACACAAAATTCAGAAACTCATAGGTCATAAATTCTTCTCATTCACCATGTAATGGAGTTCTCGAAAGTTTCTGCTTGCTGTCACACACGTTCGAAACAGCATGTTGAAACAACAGAGACTGAAGTCTGTATATGCAATGCATGCATGAATGTCACAGGGTTTTCCTCTCCTCTACTGCCCACACAGTACAAATATACTTACTTCAGCCTCTTCAGTTTGGTAGCCACAACAGAGAGAGTCTGCGATACCTAACTGATCAGTTAATCTGCCAAACATAAACCCATCAGACAATGAACAATCCAGCCCTGATGCAACAAGAACAGACCTGCATTCGGGGGATATTTCCCTGAGGAATGTGCTCAGGTTTAATTTGAAGGCAAGCACTTGTTTGTTTGTCACCATTCAGCACGTTTGAAGAGTTAATAGACTATGTATGTGTGAATTTAAAGGACAAGCAAATCCAGTTCACATTCATAACAAGGCACTTCGGGGGACTACAAAACGAATGCTGCCCGGCCGGATATGGCCAAATAGGAGGATATAGCAGCTTTAGCCTCTAAAATTGCATAAGAATAGAAAGTAGTTTTGTATGGTGACTGGACCAACACAAACAATAGGAGCTAGTGGACAAGTACATTGTCAAGTTAAACAACCAGACACACTATTAGCATGACAATCCGCCATAGACCCGCTACAATATTAAATGGTTGTATTAAAAGTAAAATGGTGTAAAAATATTTTCTTTCCTGTATAAATTATTCTGATCCATCTTCTTTCTCTTTCCATGAGAATGGTTTCCCAATACGTTCTTGTTCACTATGCACAGGACATTTAAAGGGATAGTTCACCCAAAAATGAAATTCTCTCATCATTTACTCACCCTCATGCCATCCCAGATGTGAATGATCACAACCAAAGATTTTTAGAATATCATCTCAGCTCTGTTGGTCCACACAATGCAAGTGAATGGTGACCAAATCGTGAAGCTCCAAAAAGCACATAAAGGCAGCATAAAAGTAATCCAAAATGTAGCTCCTTTTTCATACATCTTAACATCTGCAGTCTCCTTGGCGATCATGATTTCAAGCTCGATTACACTTCATAGAGCCATGTAGCAAGCACTAGGAAGTGTAATCGAGCTTGAAATCATGATCGTGCCTAGAGACGTACAGTGAAAAAGGAGTTCTTTCTCGCCCAAAACCGATTGGATCACTTCAGAAGAAATGGATTAAACCAGTTTCCAAGGATAGTCCAACTTTCTAAGCACATTTTTAGAAGTATATCTCAGTGTTATGGATTACTTTTAGGTTTATGTGCTTTTTGGTGCTTCAAAGGTTCTGGTCACCATTAACTTGCATTGTATGAACCTACAGAGCTGAGATATTCTTCAAAATATCTTCGTTTGTGTTCTGCTGAAAAAAGAAAGTCACATCTGGGATGGCATGAGGGCGAGTAAATGAGATGATTTTCATTTTTGCGTGAACTATCCCTTTAAACGGAAAGAGATTATTATGTAAAAATGACATATTATGTAGAATATTGCAGCCCTTTGGCTTTAGCAGTTGAGTAACTCTGCTGCAAAAGCTTGTTTGTTTAGAGTACCAGTGATTTGACCTAGGCCTTATTGATTTGTTTGCAGTTCATAATATCTAAAGCTCGTCGGCTACCAACAAAAGGATGAGTGTTTTGTTTTATGTTGGCCTGACTCATCCTAGCATGAACTGTCGTACAGACAGTCTTAGTATTGTGGTGGCGCTCATGACTGAAGCTATTCATGTGTGAGGCACTGGCAGAGAATTAACATGTCAGATGAAGCATGACGAGGTCTTTTCATTCATCACAGTGCTGCCCGCCTCTGCGTGTGCCACAGTCTCTGAACAGGGCCATAACCACAATATTCTTAGAGGGGGACAAGTCTCCCCAATAATCAGATATGGCCAGATTGTTTCCCCCAATAATTGATATCCTTGTTGCTGTTCTGCTGCAGTCCATTATGCACCGCTGTCTAATTGTCATTAAGTTGTCTTTTTTTTTTTTACAGTGCTCAGTAGTCTAACACCGCCCATCAATGTCATTTAAGACAGCCAATCAAATTGGTAAAGGTGGGACTCAAGTTTAAGAAGCTAAGGGGGAACCTTGTGGATTATTCCAGCACCGCACATCAGCAAGCAGTTCATGTTAAGAGTGTTAGTGTCATGTGAGACGCAAGGCAATATTTGACCACTGTTTTATGATTGAAATTTTGTACCGACCGACAGTGATTTCCAAGGATGCAAACTATTCACCATTTGGCAAAATTTGCCATTTTGAATTTTAAATATGTCATGTACATACTGTAATTTGTATGTCATTCATAACTGTGAATGTTAAAACATTAATGGAGCAGTTTTCAGCGAATCAGGCTTAAGACAAAGAGCGAATGTGTGTATATTGTAAAGGAATTTAATAAATGTGGTGATGTGGCAGGTTTTTCTCAACATTGTCTAATGGCACGTTCACATACAACACGAAGCGAGCGATTTGCGATTACATACAAAGTCAATGCAAAGATGTGAATAGAAGTAAATTCGTGAATGAATGAAGCGAATGGCGCGACTCAAACACGCAAAATTTTTCAACTCGAACGGAAAATCCTCATGATGCGTTGTCGCGAAAGCATATCAGCATTGAGATTGTCCGGATGTCACTGACATACTGACGTAGTAGCAGAAGAAATCTGGAAAAATTAATGAAAACTTTGTGTGTGGGCACCCGGAATTGTATGACACAATGACACATTCAAAGGTGTCATACATAGATGGACATTTGTAAACTATACTAATAAGTGTAAGTTTGATACAGTATTTTAAATCAAATTAGTCTTAATCGTTGCCCAAACATTTTAATCCAGCAATTTGGTTTATAATTAAAATATTATTTACATTGCCAAGCCGGTTCTTGCCTCCTCCTTTCCATTGAACTACATTACACTGGTGCCGAAACCCGGGTGATTATCCAAGATGATGGAAGTCGCCCCATAGAGTCCTCCCAGTTGGCGGAGGTCCTCCAGTCCCTCGCTGGTTTACATCAGAACCACCATCAGACCCTGCTTGAGCTCTGGCAAGACCAAGATCGCCACTTTTTCGAGATCCTATGGGCTTAAGCAGAGGACCGGCATGCGATCCGGAGCCTCCTCAGCCAGGAGGCCGCCCCGGCCCCATCCGCGACCCCGGACATCAGCTCCCCTTTGCTCCCCAACCGCATTACAGAAGGAGGAGGCGAGAACCGGCTTGGCAATGTAAATAATATTTTGATTATAAACTTAAACAAAAGACAACAACACACACATGACGGACATGTCCGTAAGCGATCTCTCTCTCCCGCACCACCGCCCGCAATCGGCCTTTATCCCTCTCGGAGGTTTAATTAGCCTGATAAGGGACCAGGTGTGTATAATCACGACCTGGCCCCGCACTCCACCCTGCCACAATGTTAAAGTAATAAGCAAATATTATTGCCCCCAAGATGCCCTAAGAATTGTCTCTTTTCACCTATTACTTCATGAAACATAAACAGCATAACTGCATTTCGTTACATACAGCAGATGATCTTAATTCAAATAAACCCCAAAACAACATTTCATCGTGCATAGATATCGAAATAATCCTCCCAGAGTGACGTGAAATGCTTTAAATGTTTAAAACACGATCCTAGTCACACATGCTGTTTGTGTGCACAGGCGCTGATGCCAGGGGCAGTGGTGGCTCAGTGGTTAAGGCTCAGGGTTACTGACCAGAAGGTCGGGGGTTCAAGCCACCAAGATGCCACTGTTGGGCCCTTGAGCAAGGCACTTAACTCCAGGTTGCTCCGGGGGGATTGTCCCTGTAATAAGTGCACTGTAAGTCACTTTGGATAAAAGCGTCTGCCAAATGCATAAATGTAAATGTAAATGCTTGAGATTGTGTAACAAGGACAGAAGCTGCTAGATGTCAGAGATTATCTGCAGAAAGCAAATCTATGAAAATATCTGTGGTAATTCCACGATCGGCACAATAATAATATTTACATGTTTCCAATAATATATCGGCCACCGTTGAAGAAAAATAGTGAAACTAAATCTATGCCATCATCCTTGTTGTTCAACATCAGTTAACATCGAAAAAGTCATATTTTTACTTTTCCAGGGACATTTGAACTGCTTTTGAGTCTTTATTGTGAGGTTTTTGCCATTTTTAAAGACAGCAAAAAGCACCTTGGGATGCAATGGACAGGTGTAATCAGATTATTTAATTATTGGATATGCTCCTAGATATGTTCCCTAGAAATCAAGACCATTTGCACAGAGGAAGCTTGAAGTTTCATGGTGAGAAGTCGTGTTGTAACTGCAGAGCATCCCAAGGCTATACAACAACTTTTGCAGTTCAATGTGCAAAGCACGCAGAGTTTCTCAGCTCCAACAGGAAGAGACAAGAGCTCATCTTATACAGGCGGGAACAAACAGACTCTATATAGGGCCAGAGACAATTGTGGCTAATTTCTCTAATTACATGGTGTAGCGTAAATAGCCAGGGTTGGACTTTATCAAAAGGTTTCAATTTAACAGTTTCACGTCTTTACAATGTGCATGGAAGATAGCGTTCAGCCTTTTTCAAGTCAACATGAAACAGCATTCGTACCCCATTTTACTCCCATAACATCATACATTTTGAGTGAAACAGGATGTTCAATAGAAAAACCAGGGCTTGATTTTATCCATCAGGAACTGATTGGATTTTGAAAGGAAAGATTATCAGTGAATATAACACATTTCAGTCTGTTCCTCACACAAAGCTATCGTATAGGACTTGGAATATATTGCACATATGGCCCACATTTATGATAAATTTGTGGATCCTTTGCATCCTTTTTGAAGCTAGAAATTTTCAGTCCCCATTTATTGTGTAATTGCTTGGAGCTCGTGCTGCCACACGATTGGCTGATTAGATGGTTGCATGGAAGATTGTTGGTGCCAGATGGGCTGGTTTGAGTATTTCACTTTGAGTCAAAGGTTGACTTGACTTGCATTGCAGACAATATGGTTAATAAATCATATGAACTAATTTTTAATACTACAATAACGTAATAAATACTAAAAAATATTTTTTTAAATCCACCGCATAGGCAACGATGCAGAGCCTATGCTGTATAAACTGGCCTTAAGTAAATTATAAAATCATTTTCTTTTTAAGATGAACTATCCTTTTAGACATTAAATAGGGCGAATTTGATTTCTTGTTGAATTTATGGGATAATCAATCAGAGAAATTCATGAGAGGAAGTGGACTTTACATTTCCTGTGTTGCCCAGCAACAGTCATGGCTGATAATTTGTTATCATGTTCTCAGTGCAGTAGAAGTCTTACAAATTATTCATGGAACACCAAGAGTCCTTAACAACTTCCTCAAATCTCCTTTATCATGCAAGCTCGATTAATCACAAACCATTCTAAAGACCTCAAAGGAGCGCTCTCTTTCATGGTGAGGTCTTTGAGAAAAAGCTGGAGAGAGGGTGCATGGGAAATTCCTGGGGGATAGTATTTAAATCTGTATATGTGTGTGTGTCGAACCCAACTGCCTGGACTCAGTGTACCAAGGGCCTAATAGAGCACCCAGGCTGTCAGCCAGCCAATCAAAATGCTCTGCCAGCAGGGCCTCTAATGCATATGCTAATGAAGCCCTCACCCTGTGCCCTGTCATTGGAATAAAAGAGGGGATTGTCACAAAGTTTGCAGCACACTGCTGGTATCTGCACAACCAATAAGACGGAGGATGAATAGAGCTGATTAAAATGCTAAATATGCATCAAAGAAAAAGATTAAGCAAGGCTTAATAATTAAAACTTCATATTTAAGAAACAATATTACAACTAAAGTCATGCGATAATAATCAACCTGTTAATTACCATGCAAAAATAACCCAGAGTTCCTTAAGGTCACTTCAAGAGAGCCTATTTTCAAGAGAGTTTTTCTCTGGAAATATAATGGAGTAGTGGTGGTGGCGTAGTGGGCTAAAGCACATAACTGGTAATCATAAGGTTGCTGGTTCTATCCCCACAGCCACCACCATTGTGTCCCTGAGCAAGACACTTAACTCCAGGTTGCTCCGGGGGGATTGTCCCTGTAATAAGTGCACTGTAAGTCGCTTTGGATAAAAGCATCTGCCAAGTGCATAAATGTAAATGTAAACTACCAGTTGCAAGTTCGAATCCAGGGTGTGCTGAATGACTCCAGCCAGGTGTCCTAAGCAACCAAAAGCGTCTGCCAAATGCATAAATGTAAATATGAACCATTAATCTAATTTTCTGAAGAAAATCTGACTGGTTCAGAAAAATAACAGCAACAGTAACCGAGAGTAACTCGGGAGTTATCAGAAAAGAGGAAACATAAATAAACTTAACTAAATGAATTCCCCAAAGCAGGACAACAAAAGCCAGAAGGAAAACCAGTTCAGTTAAAAACATTGTGGATTTTTCAAAGCTGTACTTTTGAAGGGTTACAGACAGCCATTTGAAAACACTGACAATCTTAAAGCTGTTATAACACCTCAGAAAAATGTGTGACTAGTTTGTCTCTTGTGAGTAAAGGCAAACAAACCTTTGTTTACAATGCTCTTTCTCAATCTTTCTATGAAGAAACAGTCCGAAACCAAAAGGCAGCTGTCTGGCTGCCTTGCAGCCCAATCAGTGGCTTGTAAGGCAGCATTTTTTAATGTAGATACCTACTATGAAAACTGGTTTCAAACCGGCTTTCAAGGCACCATAACATTAATATATAGAACAGTGTTTCTTAAACTATGGGTCGCCACATACTGTATACACAGGGTCTGAAATTAACTTTATAGCCCACCAGCCAATGTGGCTAGTAGATAAGAAAAATTACCAGACAGTCAGATTTTTCTTTAGTATTATTATTTATTGCATTTTACAAGTGGATTTTACAGACATGAGAGACAAATAAACAATACCGTAAGGATGTTTAAAAGTGAACTGCTTTTTTAAAGAATTGTATTGTTTTATTATTTATGAAATATTTAATGAATCGCCATATCAACAGTTTATTTCAATTTTGTCTAAATAAATCAATTAAAAACTTTAATCAAATGAAAATATATCAATTCATTTTCAACATACTATTGTATTATTTTTTATCAAATGAAGTGCTTTTATACAGAACCTCACAGCATAATCCAAAATACAACATTAGAGATATTTTTGTCAAATAAATAGCTGCGTAATAGAGCATCACAGTTGTGAGATATTGCTTGGATACTATATAATTACTATTGATTTATTATTAGTAGTAGTAGTATTACAGTGAATATTTCTTAACTATAAAGTAGTGAGGGGGCCTGGGTAGCTCGGCGAGTATTGACGCTGACTACCACTCCTGGAGTCACGAGTTCGAATCCAGGGCGTGCTGAGTGACTCCAGCCAGGTCTCCTAATCAACCAAATTGGCCCGGTTGCTAGGGAGGGCAGAGTCACATGGGGTAACCTCCTCGTGGTTGCGATTAGTGGTTCTCACTCTCAATGGGCTGTGTGGTAAGTTGTGTGTGGATCACGGAGAGTAGCATGAGCCTCCACATGCTGTGAGTCTCCGCGGTGTCATGCACAACGAGACACTTGATAAGATGCACGGATTGACTGTCTCAGAAGTGGAGGCAATTGAGACTTGTCCTCCACCATCCCGAATGAGGTGAGTAACCGTGCCACCATGAGGACCTAGTAAGCAGTGGGAATTGGGCATGCCAAATTGGGGAGAAAAGGGGATAAATAAAAAAAAACTATACAGTAGTGATATATTTCGGTCATACCTTTTTCCATTTAAATTGAGCTTTTGCTTTGAGGCCGTTTACATGTGTGTGTGTTTTAACAGAAGTTGCACCTCCGGAAAAGCCAGTCGCTATGTGACACAAAAGTGATTATTAAAATTGTAAACAGCTGCTGTCTAAATAAATAAAAAGACAAGGAGCTCAGAAAAGCAGCAGGCATCAGCACAACACCAGTTCCACACATTCACAGGTGATAATTGAAGTGCACATAGTACATGCAAAGTATATATACATTTATCTCATTAAATCTCAGTTTTTGTGGTCTAATAATCAAACTAGGAGATAACGTGATTTTTAATTTGTGTGCTGAATATTTACGGAATGACATTTGTACTGTACATCAGATTGTATCGGAGCATTTTTACAATCACTAGTAGAAGTACATGTGCGCAAGTCTCCCTACTGCTAACGGAGTCTTTCTAATGAGAGCCGCTCCATGTCCTGCAACCTTACTGACTGAAGACCTACAGAACCCCTTTGATGACAAAACTGGAACATGTTACATTATTTTACAAGCTGACACAAACTGGCAAATAAGCGCCTGCCAAAGTGGAGTATTCATTTTCATTGTTGATGGGTTTTTGAGTGGGGGGATCGCCAAACTACATCATACAACCTTAAAGCCCAGGGCCCCCATGGGCAATCAAGGGCTCCTGTTAGTCAAGGGCCCCTGGGCACTGGCCCCATTGGCATAGTCGGTAATCCATCGCTGCTGACGTCACAGGCATATTCCAGGATGACAATGCCAAGAATCACCTGGCTCAAATTGTGAAAGAGTGGTTCAAGGAGCATGAGGAATCATTTTCATGAATTGGCCACCACAGAGTCCTGACCCTTAACCCCATTGAAAGTCTTTGTGATATGCTGGAGAAGACTTTACGGAGTGGTTCGACTCCCCCGTCATCAATACAAGATCTCGGCCAAAAATTAATGCAACTCTGGCAGAAATAAATGTTGTGGCGTTGCATTAGGTTGTCGAAACAATGCCACAATGAACTTTCTTATTTTTTGGCCAGGCAGTGTATGTAGTCTGTTGATGATTCTTTATGGTGGGGTGTCCAACAAACAACGGATTGCTTTAATAAACTGTTGCAGAAGAAAAAACTTTTAGATGCCATATACTACATGTTGCACACTCAAAATAATCCTATAATTATGAACTTTTGAAGAGACTCAAAGCACTCTGGTTACATTGAAATGCATCATTCTGGCTTGTGTGTGTCTGTATGGGTTTACCCCAGTGTAGAAGGGTTAGGATTTGGTTAAGGGAAATTCTTGTGTGACTAACACAGTTTCGGTATGCAAATATAACATTTCTAAACTTAAACAACATTCCCTTAATTGGTAAATCTACCAAGAAAATCTATCTAACAAACAACTGACTAAAAAAAACTTGTTCACCACTTTGCCAACAGATTTATTCCATACGAGGCAAAAATTTGTTCTGCTTTGTCCTGATTTAACCACAAATTTAAGGAGGGCTACATATCGAATGTCCATTGCAAAATGTAGGTTCTGCTTTTAAACTCGCCTGAGTGCAAGACTGACCCATATTTAACAGTCTAATGGATGTTTCTCATTACTGCTAAATCAGGCCTAACCGTCGGGCCCAACAGAGAAATGCAAGGAATGACAATGGCTCTCCTCTTCTGTCTCTTTGCCAACAGATATACTAACACTGCAGCAATGCACAAGCATTCCCATCGGCAGTTTCGGAAAGGGTCATGGGGCTGTAACGGAGCCATGTGGAGCACATTTCTCAAGAGTCCATAAAATAATCCATTAAACAGATCTGATGAGAAGAGGCAGATGTTCTACCGCTGAAATAATGGATCAACAACACAAAGTGCATTAAGCTCTAGTCATGTGATCCAGAACACATCCCTTCAAACGTAAACAAGATGGTGAAAGAAGCTAAAAGGTACAATATATCAAAATCACATGGAAAAATCTACAAATTCTTTGCATTTTAAGCAGGCTTGGGGTAGAATTACACAACATCCAAGACTGTACTCCGCAAACAGCTGACAACTTCAAACAATGCAGCTATGGCTTTGTTTGACCTACCCCTGTCAAAACAGCTAATCAGACCTCTAGAGTCTGCAAACAGACCTTTCCTTCTGCCGTCACTGTATCATTACAGCATTAAAAAAAAAAAGTTCAAAAAATTATTGTACAAGCATAATAGGATAAACAACACTAAAATGATCGATTTTCTGGAGGAAATGGGGTTTGCTTGTGCAAAATGATGCTAGTGGGAGGTTGCCAGGCAATGCAATGCGTTGCTAAGGATTTTGCATCCTGACCTCGTGAACGTTAACTGACCGTAGCAACATTTTTGCAAATCAAAATTGCGTGCTTTACACATTTCTCTGCGGTTTCCTTGTGAAATGTCCAGTGGGGGGCGCCAAAAGCGAGTGAAATTGTTTCGTAATTACACAAGGTTTTTAAAATGTATATTAGATGGAGATTTTAATTAGTAAAACGTACCTCCCTAATATAAAACTTTAACCTAAACCCAACCGATTGTGTTCTAAAAGCAAATGAGAGTTGAACATAACAGACATCCTTACCGTAATCACATTGGAATAAGTGTGTAAATGTAGGTGGGTCTGTGATACAAGTGTTAAAATGTGTTGTTTTCAAATGATGCATTAGAGTGCTTCGATATCGTAACAGCAGTGTGTGAGTAATAGTGCAAAAATATGTGTTTAGAACGTCATATTAATCCATTGTAGTTACGATTTGAGTGAAAGTGAATAAACCGCACAGTTGTTCTAGCGCCTCTAGTGTTCATTTCAAAAGGAAACGGCTGTGAAACGTGGAACGCAGCATGGAAAAGTCAGTTTGCAAACATTTTGTTATAGTAACGTTCACTCTGAGGGTGTTTTGTGTAGATGCTAAATGGAAAAATGGGCCCATCCACCCACCCACCTATAATCCTCTATGGTTTCTAGATATACACCGATCAACCATAACATTAAAACCACCTGCCTAATATTGTGTAGGTCCCCATCATGCCACCAAAACAGCACCAACTCGCACCTCAGAATAGCATTCTAAGATATGAATCTTCAAACCACAATTGTACAGAGCGGTTATCCGAGTTACTGTAGACTTTGTCAATTCGAACCAGTCTGGCCATTATCTGTTGACCTCTCTCATCAACAAGGCATTACCGTCCACAGATCTGCCACTCACTGGATGTTTTTTTTTGTTTTGGGCACCATTCGGAGTGAATTCTACAGACTGTTGTGTATGAAAATCACAGGAGATCAGCAGAAATACTCAAACAAGCCCGTCTGGCACCAACAATCATGCCACACTCCAAATCATGGAGATCCAATTTCTTCCCCATTCTGATGGTTGATGTGAACATTAACTGAAGCTCCTGAACCGTATCTGCATGATTTTATGCACAGCACTGCTGCCACACGATTGGCTGATTAGATGATCGCATGGAAGATTATTGGTGCCAGACGGGTTGGTTTGAGTATTTCTGTAACTGCTGAGCTCCTGGGATTTTAGGGATCTACACAATATAAGGTAGGTGGTTTTAATGTTGTGGCTGATAGGCGTAGCTTGTAAAAGTATAACAATTTTTAAACACAACACTGGATGATTAATATACCAACAAAAAGTACCGTGGTATTACCTTTTTTTTTTTTTCTCCAAGATTGTGCCATAGTAATACCATGGTGTTTCTGGACATGTACCATACTAATTGAATGGTATTCTTTTTAAATACATTGGAGTATAGAGTAATATCATGGTTCATGAATATGGCAACACTATGATGTACAGACACCATCACAGATACCATCTGATGCAGTCACTGTAGCACTGAATACAGGGTACCAACAAAAACAAAAAAAAAAAGAGAACACTTACAATCAAGTTCACAAATCATTGAGTGTGAAAATTTTGAAATGGCAGTAACATGTTAAGTAAACGTATGACAAAGAAACAACCTGACTAGCTTGTTTCCTCCAAAAACAGTGTGTTAGCAGTTTCGATCCGCAACCAACTAACCAACACAGACTCAATAGTGTTTCCCAATCATGTGCACGAGTTAGACAACAAAACAAAAAAATGGCATACATGTCTGGTTTTTTTGTTTATATATATATATATGAAAAGATTATGTGTGTCACACTCTTGCTGTGAGACTGGATGCAGCTTTAAAGACACCAAAATGACAATTCGGTCATAATTAAATCACCCTTATGTCGTTCCAAATGTATGACCATGTCTTTTTGGTGGAACACAAGAAGAGAAACTCTGAAGAATGTTGACACTGCTCTTTTACCAATATAATGAAAGTGAATGGTGACTGAGATTGTCAAGCTGCCTAACATCTCATTTAGTGTTCAATAGAAGAAAACAAGGCATACAGGTTTGGAACAAAAAATGTGTGAGTAAATGATGAGAGAATTGTCATTTGTGGGTCAACTGTCCCTTTAAGAATGGTTAATTATTTTGTTCTCCCCAGAGAAGTTTCAGTGACCTCTCTTTTGTCTTGAGGGTATGGTGAGGGGCATGCTCAATTGATCAGGCTTTTCCCTTTGGAACATGTAATGTTGGATACCGGTCATTTTGACAACAGGATCGGTTTCATTTTAACCATCTGTAAATGTTCAATTCACAGCTTATCCATGCATCTGGCCCTCTACAAGCACAAATGATTTAAGTGTCTCCAAGGCAAAGTTGCTTAAAGGGATAGTCACCCATATGCCATCCAAGATGTGCATGACATTCTTTCTTCTGCACCAACACAAATTAAGATATTTCCATAAGAATATCTCAGCTCTGTAGGTCCATACAATGCAAGTGAATGGTGACCAAAATTTTGAAGCTCCAATAAGCACATAAAGGCAGCATAAATGCAATACATAAGACTCCAGTGGTTTAATCCATGTCTTCTTAAGTGATTAATTCAGTTTTGAGTGAGAACATATCAAAATATAACTCCTTTGTCAATGTACATCTAACCATTGCAGTCTCAAGGCACGATCATGATTTCAAACTCAATCACAGTGGCACAGAATGCTAGATGGCTCTATACGAAGTGTAATTGAGCTTGAAATCATCTCCAATGAGACTGCTGATGTCAAGATTTATAATAAAAAAAGGAGTTATATTTTGGTCTGTTCTCACCCAAAACTGATTGGATGCTTATAGAAGATGGATTTAACCCCTGGAGTCTCAAGCTGTGTGTACACACTGCCAGCGACATCGCGCGCGACAGCGACTCCATCTCATTAATTTTCAATGAGAGCACAGCGACTTCCGGCGACCGTTGGCGACTAGATGTGGGCGTGTCCAGCGACGCGACAAAGTTGAGACAAGTTCAACTTTATTCAAATGAAGAGCGACTAACGGAAGCTACAGCCAATAGGAGAGAAGAAGCTCACGTGATCCTTCTCTCTCTCTCAGCTCCTGCAGTAACGGAAAGATGGATGAAAGGCTAATTCTTGCTGTTAGCAATTTTCCAGTGCTCTATGATATGGATATGGTATATCCAGCCGCAGCTCTTGCACCAGCCGGTGGTACTCGCCGTGCTGACTCCGAGATTGAATGGTTTTGTGGACCCAGACAGACCGGCGTTTGCATTTTCGCCACAGATAAACAGCCGCTATGGCAAAGAGCACACCTTGTTTCTCATTCATCTTTGATATAAAGCATTTTATGTACTGATTCCATTTATATTTAGTCTTTTCCCTCCAAAATGTTTGTTTTTAGCGCCAAGAAAAGCAATTTGCTGTCAAGAGCATTGGAATGACATCCGTGAATGTCATTTATAAACGTTACTAGGCAACCAGTAGTGGGAACGCCCACTAGCGACTTCGCCGCCAGCCACTGGCGACCTGCAGCGACAAAGTCGCTGGCAGTGTGTACGCAGCTTTATGGATCACTTTTATGCTGCATTTATGTGCTTTTTAGAGCTTCAACGTTTTGGTCACCATTCACTTGCATTGTATGCTGAAATATTCTTCTAAATATCTTAATTAAAGATATCTTGTTCTGCTAAAATAAAGAAAGTCACATCTGGGATGGCATGAGGGTGAGTAAACAATGAGATAATTTTCATTTTTGGGTGAACTATCCCTTTAATAGCCACACATAACAGTTATGAGATGTGCGGGAGTTAATCAAGGACGTAACCAAATACATATAATTAGGGGGACCACATGTAAAAGCTCAAGAATCCTTTATTGGAAAAACCCAGATTGATCGACATGTGAAATTAAACATAGAGGGCACAGGCAACAAGACCTGCTTGAAATGAAATACCCTTTTCTATGAGAAACCCTTGAACACTTTAGCAAAACAATGGCTCTGATTGCTGCACAAGTCTAAATCTACCAAACACAAACTTTAAGAGGAAGAAGCCCAAAACCACAGGAAATCTACACTCTCTCCCAAACAAGATGTCACATGCTGGAGGAATGAATCTTAAAAGAATAAATCATGGTGTGAATGATTCACAAGCTAAAACCTTGTTTACGTGGAGTGATTGTAAATATATAGCTATTGAGTTTCCACACTTTAAACAGGACTGTGTTAAAAACATGTCAAATATATGGAAAATACTTGTAAAGATGGATGTATTATGCACTCACACTAATCCTTACACTGTTCTGTGAACAAAGTTAACAATGTATTGTGTAATCCCCCTAATTGTGCTTGGATTATGTTTTGTTTATGCTTAAAGATCATGAATGGAGGAGATATTATTAAATGAAAGACATAGAAGCTTAAAGGTTTGCATTGTTGCATTTAAAAAAAATAAAAGCACATATATATATATATATATATATAAAAAAATATATATTATTGTTGTATTGTTTATGATTCATCTGCACACATTTCCAGTTTCTCTATAAGAAAATTAATGGGGTCATAAGGTCAACTATCTAGAAATCTCCCCAAATCTTTCTGTATAGGTCGACGGGTATAATAGGCCTGCATTAAATCTCATCAATTGACTAATGTTTGGACTATTATGCACGTCTTCTGTGTTGATGTTAGTGAGTTTATTAGCCTAATTATTACAATAATCACTATTTCTTGTAGCCTACGGATTGATACATCACATAACG
The DNA here is from genome assembly GCF_025860055.1 of Xyrauchen texanus. NCBI lineage: Eukaryota > Metazoa > Chordata > Actinopteri > Cypriniformes > Catostomidae > Xyrauchen > Xyrauchen texanus. The sequence continues at coordinate 9,051,702 of NC_068277.1, forward strand.
CAAAACTATAGGCATATACAAAATTAAAAAAAAAACACGATTTTGACGAAATCTGTCCCATAAACAAACAGCCTCATTCCCAAATCACGGGCTCTTACCGGACAGCTCGTCGGGTTCTAAGCCGCTCTCGGTATCCAGACCGCAGATCACGAAATAATCCGCGAACCGGCAGGAGCTCGAGCTGAATCCGGTGCTCATTTTGAGACGGCTCCGCTAGTGCTCTTCTCTTCGCGGGTCTAGAGTGCATATTACGAGCACTCTGGATCATTGTGCGCAGCCATTGCGGATGCGGATCAAGCCAGAACGCCAGAGCGCCAGTACTCGCATTGTGGGCCTCCGGTACAGCTGTTTTCGGCTGCCTCAGTCCTCAGCTCTGGCTCGTGCGTGTGCGCATGCGCAGTGCTCCACTAGGGATGACGTTATGCGCTCAACTCCTGAACGAGCACAATCAGCGCCTACATAGGATTAGATCTGCGGAGTGTTGGCTGGAATTGATAATCGGTTCTTTCGACAGCAATTAATGTCGACATCACAGTAGTCACATATTACAAAATCAACGAAGAACTGACTTTAAAGTTGTTGCATTAGCCTAGCATTTGAACTATTTTCTCGTAACGAAATGTGGTAGAATGACAATCCTGTCCTCTTGTGTCGGATTAAGGAATGGCATGGAGACTGTACGTATTCAGGAGATCTCCAAATGGGGGCGGAATCTCGGAAATAGGGCGGGGCTACTCAATAAAGAGGCGGGGTTGCTCAAAGAGGGGGCGTCACTTCCACTCACGGTTAAGGTTGAGGATAAGATGTTAGGGGCTCCTTATATCTTTAATCTCTAATATATATATATATATATATATATATATATATATATATATATATATATATATATATATATTTATAATGACAAAATAGCGATAGGCTATTACAAACAAAAACAAACCTCAACAGTTATAAACCTCTTACATTTCCAGATAATCAACCTTAGGCTCAGAATTAATCCTTGCCAATTAAAATTATATCCTAAACAAAAATTATTACAGTCTCATTATTTTCAGATTGATGACAGGGTATTTGAACATTTCTGGTTATCAATGTTAGTGGAACATACCCATAATTAATGTGATGTGAGTTTTATGTTAGGGAGGTACATTATACTCATTAAAACTTCCATCTAATATTCACGTAAAAAAAAAAAACCTTGTCTAATTCTGAAACCATTTGACTCGCTTTTGTTTAAAAAGTTTAATAAGGTAATGTTTTCTAATGTAAATAATTAATATCCAATATATAATATTTTAAATTATACATAATATCTTTATATTTGGCTGTTACAATAAAAACAGAGCAAACATGAACAAACACAACTACGATTTAGTTGAAATTGAGCAAATTCAGAAGAGGCAAATGTTATACATGTGTTTAATCATCCCATAATAAATATCTTAATATTTTATGTGCCAAGAAGTTAGAAAGAGATCGATGAATAGATTATTTTTTTTTTTAAATACTGGACAAAACAAAACATTTTCAATTAAATGTTATGTAATACTGTGATCAGTAGCCATCATTTATAGATAAAGACATCTCTGTAAAAATATGCCAGAGAAAAAGCAGGTTAGAATTTAGGAAATTGCAATCAGGACAGATTATCAATAAACAAACAATCATCATCATCATCATCAGCAAATACAGTTTGTTTGCAACTTGAAACTGTTGCAGAACTAACGCATAACTCAGTAACATCCGCTCTCTCAGTTCTTGTTCTACTCAAGAGCTTTCTGAGGTACTTGGAACATTTAAAGATGACAAACTCAATGACATGTATGAAAGAGACAGCAGATATTACAAGAGAACAAATCAAATTATGTATCAGAGTAATGGTAGGCCATCAGGTATAACAACAATCCCTCATCGCACACATTTCAGTGCAAACAATGTTCATTTAACCTCATGCCCATTCCCAACTTAAAGCTGTATTGAACTTTACAACCCATTTTGTATGATACAATGTCTCACAGATATGGTTTTCAGGTATTCAAAAGCAAAAAATAAAATGAAATAAAATACAGCATATTTTACCTTAGCTATTAGACAAAAGTAAAACCAAAATAGCTTAAGACTGATTTGTGTTACTCAAAGGCTGTTTAAAGGGACGGTTCACCCAAAAATGAAAATTCTCTCATTATTTACTCACCCTCATGCCATCCCAGATGTGTATGACTGCCTCACTTCCACAGAACACAAACAAAGCATAATAATGCTGATTAAATGAATCAAAAACTTTTTGAAGAATAACTCCTCACAAAGAAAGTAAATGGGTACCAACAATTTGAAGGTGCAAAAAGCACACAAATGCAGCACAAAAATAATCCATAAATCTCCAGTGGTTTAATCCATGTCTTCAGAAGTGATATGATACATGTGGTTGAGAAACAGATCAATAATTAATTATTTTGCTATAAATTCTCCTCCCTGCCAGTAGGTGGCGACATACACAAAGAATGTGAATCGCCAAAAACACAAGAAGTAGTAAAAAAAGGACTTCTAAATAGATCTTATTCTCTTCCACACCTGCAATATCACTTCTGAAGACATGGATTAAACCACTTGAGTCTTTTGGATTACTTTTCTGCTGTCTTTATTTGCTTTTGGAGGTTCAATGTTTTGGTCACCATTCACTTGCATTGTGTGAACCAACAGAGCGGAGATATTCTTAAATAAATAATAATAATAATAATAATAATAATTTGTGTTCAGCAAATACAATACTTCATACACATATGGGACGTTATTAGGGCGAGTTAATGATGAGAGATTTTTCATTTTTGGGTGAACTGTCCCTTTAACTGCAGCGGGAAGATTCCACACTGCATAAAGTTACACTAAGTTGCATTAGTTAAATAGAAATATTCCATTCAAAATCTTTTACAATGGCTTGGCTTAACTAGGTCTAGGTAACCGACTTTAACAGTTATAAATCTCTTGCATTTCCAGATAACCAAACTAAGGCTCAGATTTAATACTTCCCTCTGTTTTGTGATTTGAATGAAAATTATTACCTACGAATAGGCCGAACTCCTATGGCCTTACGTTATACTAAGAACTATTTCAAGAAGCTCAAAATCATTTGGCATTTTGACTATTTCAAAAAGTTGCATTCCCGTGTAAAGAGACTAAAATATGCCATCAACAAACAGGCGATGTGTTTGAAATGTCAAACTGGGTGCTAATGGTTCAGTTGTATGAGTAGCATCAGACCCTTAGCTGCAAATTTGACCTTTATAATTTCTAGTTAAGGCAGTACCAATCTAAACAAATTCAATCCACAGATTTGATCTCTAATACTAATGTGGCATCGTCCAATTTTACAAATTGGTTAGGGTCAAATTTAGCTTAGCACTATCACCTAGAGTCAGCAGCAGAACACAGGGCTCTGTTGGTAGATCACCAATATTGAGACCACAACTGCAGTTTTAACAGGCATTAAAATTAAGATTAGAATTAGAAAATAAACCGTCACATAAAGAAAAACAGAAAATCAAGTCTGTTGTTAAAAAGCTAACCCTTGAATGGTTTCTGATGCATGTAATACCTCATTCTCAAACACGTTTGATTATTAAATTGGGTGTGAGACCAAAGAAAGTTTAAATGGCACTTCCTATTTGATCTCAGCAACTGAGGGAATGAAAATCTGCTTTTTCCAGTGTATTGTACAAATTACAGGACTCTTCCCCTAGAATTTTAAAAAGAACATTGCTGTTGTTTAGAAAAATATTAGGGAGTTTAAAACCTTTGAAGACACTGACATGGAAAATATTGCTTAATGCTAGAGGGAGTTAGTGATGGGAGACTTTTCATCCCTTGAAATGCAGAGAAAAATAAAGAGTCTAGATCACTGACGGACTGGTTGGCCATCACCTGTCACATGAAGGAATTAAGATTTGTGGTGCATGCATAAAAGAAGAGTCGAAAAACAGAGAAGTTGGCCTTAGAGGTCAACCGCTGTATCATTCCTGAGCTGGAACAAGAAGGGCTGGTGATGTCTAATCAAGCTTCTGCTGGAGTTTCTTCTGAAAGCAGACAGGCAGGATGGAGACAACAGCCAAAACACCCAACACGAGGAGAGAGTTCCAGGACACTGCCTCTCCAGCTGTGGTCAACTTATACAGCGTCGTCCCTGCGTTTATCGCCACAAAGGATGGAGGGGCTACTCCTACCAAAGAGAACAGAGAACAGTTACTAGACGTTTCTCTGGTTACACATCATCGGATACTCTTTAACTCACTCTAATACTTCAGCTAAAGGAATAGTTCACCCAAAAATGCAAACTCTAATCATTTACACACTCTATGCCATCCCAGATGTGAATGATTTCAGATCTTCTGTGGAACACAAAGATTTTACAGGAATTTCTCAGCTCTGTAGGTCCATACAAAGCAAAACAACAGTGTGCGAAACTTTGAAGCTCAAAAAAGCACATGAAGGCAGCATAAAAGTAATCCATATGGCTCCAGTGGTATAATCCATGTCTTCAGAAGTCATATGATAGATGTGGGTGAGAAACAGATCAATATGGAAGTCCTTTTTTACTTTAAATCTCCACTTTTTTTTTTTTTTTTTTTTTTTGGCGATTCACATTCATTGTGTATATCGCCACCTACTGGGCAGGGAGGATAATTTATAGTAAAAAAAGGACTTTCTTGATCTGTTTCTCACCCACATCTATCAGTGGAGGTGGCGTAGTGGACTAAAGCACATAACTGTTAATCAGAAGGTTGCTGGTTCGATCCCCACAGCCACCACCATTGTGTCCTTAAGAAAGGCACTTAACTCCAGGTTGTTCCTGTAATAAGTGCACTGTAAGTCGCTTTGGATAAAAGCGTCTGCCAAATGCGTAAATGTAAATGTAAATCTATCATATTGCTTCTGAAGACATGGATTTAACCACCGGAGATTTATGGATTACTTTTATGCTGCCTTTATGTGCTTTTTGAGATTCAAAGTTTTGGACCATGTTGACTTGCATTGTAAGGACCTACAGAGCTGAAATATTCTTCTAAATATCTTAATTTGTATTCCACAGAAGAGAGAAAGTCATACACATCTGGGATGGCATGAGGGCGAGTAAATGATTAGAGAATAACAATTTTGGGTGAACTGTCCCTTTAAATCAAAAGCTAGTATTTTAGCTTTGAAGCCATCTATTAAAAATTGATGAAATCAGCTTTTAACACATAAACACTCTTCAAAATGCAGTTTTTCTCTGTCGGATAAATGGACCAGAATTACTCAGGATTTGTTTAAATCCCTTACCCCAAGTATGGGCAATAATAACAGTGATGATTGCCTCAGCAAGCACCACTAATCATGGTTTTGTTGGGTTGTGAAGTAAACTACTAAAACAAACCCTTCGATATGACCTTCCCCAACTTCCTGTTTCAGTGACAGTTAACATGCCAACATAGAAAGGAAAATTTGATATGGTTCACTGGTTAATCTTACCAAGAAATGTGCCCAGGAAGAAGACACCAAGAGGCACATTAATGACTGGCGAGGTGATGTTGATGAACCAGTTTGGAAGAAACGGTGTTATTCTCAGAAAAATGATGTAATTAATGAGGTGGTCTCTGTGCTTGTCTACCTACAATGACAAAATAACAACATCACCAACAGTTCACCATTACAGCCATTCTTACATGAGCAACAAAGTCTTGATCTGAAATTTGTACCTGTTGTGACCATTTCTGCGCTCTCTCTGTGAGGTACTTGTAGACCATCGGTCTCCCGACTAAATAAGACAGCATATAGCAAAAAGACGCTCCAAGGCCCGAACACTGTAATTGATATACATTAAAATGATGATATAAACAAAAATGATTAAATAAACAACTTACTTGCATAAGAAAAATGTTAAGTGACTATACAAACTAGAGTAACAATTTCACAGTATTTCTAGAGGTTATAGCATATATTGTTATTTTGATTAAATAATTAAGTGTTATCATTACTGCGAGGGAACCCAAAGAACCCCATCAGCACATACATTGTGTCTGTGACTATTTATTTAGTAAATAATAATTAACCTTATACCTCATTAAACCTTATTTAATTAAATAAATATTTACAAAACCATTCATCTGGTGAATGTATAGGCTATAAAAATCTCAATTTGTAAAATTCTACATATAAACCATTTTTAAGGCTGGTGACGGCAGAGCGACAGAGAGAGAGATTTACGGACTTTATATTGAACTATAATCTCAATATGTGGCAGGGCGGAGGGCGGGGCCGGGTTGTGATTCCACACACCTGGCCCCTAATGCTAATTAGCTCTCTCTGTGTCGCACTGCTGTCTTTGGTCGGTCCATTTCCCTCTCGAGGGCTAATTAGCATTAGGGGCCGGGTGTGTGGAATCATGACCTGGCCCCGCCCTCCACCCTACCACATATTGAGATTATAGTTGCACAATAACCAAACTGTATCAAGGATTTTATTCTTTTTTGGACTCTAGTTACCTTTATGTCTGTGCAAGACAGTTATAGTAAGGAAAGACTAAGACATTTACATTTACGCATTTGGCAGATGCTTTTATCCAAAGCGACTTACAGTGCCCTTATTACAGGGACAATCCCCCCGGAGCAACGTGGAGTTAAGTGTCTTCTTCAAGGACACAATGGTGGTGGCTGCGGGGATCGAACCAGCAACCTTCTGATTACCAGTGATGTGCTTTAGCCCACTACACCACCACCACTGGATAAGCCATCGGCCCTTTAATCGGTTCTCTGGAATTTCCACCACCTTAGATATCGGTATTTGCAAAATCCACGATCGGTCAACCTCCACACAGAACCAGCTATGATGCTGGACTGCAGGCAGATACATTTTGAAATTAATTTGCATTAAAAAAAAAGAACTTACCAGACAGACCAGGAAGAGAGCTAGAGGAAACGGGTAGAGATATCCCGATAGAATACTGAGAAAAATGGAGCCTGGGATGGCAAACGTCTGAAGGCTGGTAAGGCTAAGTTAAGGATTTAAGAACACACTAAATAAAGACAGATTTATTGCAGTAAGCTACCATGCAAGATCACTGCAGGTGACTTAGGCCCAGTTTACACCTGGTGTTAGCATCTGTCCCGGGTGATTCGATCGCAAGGGGTCAAAAGAGATAAACTTGTCATTTAAGGCAGTCTATCGAAAATGTTTGGTGAAGTTTTGCGCATGTACATTTTCTGATCAGACGCCTTCTTTTTAAAGCCACGCAAAACCAAAGTTCAAAACACTTGTTTTAGCACTATAAATGATTGCCAGAGGTGTAGGCGGTCCTTCACTGTTCTCTGTGACATATCAGGACACATTAGCATTTAAAGTAGAAATGTGGTGTGGTCTAATGTGTTTCTGACTATGTATGAAACTGGTTTGAGTATGTTATTTACAAGTGTAACAGAGCCCTAACAAGCCGTCTCCAAAGCATGGCTCGTTGTACATATTCCGGAAGTTTTCTGATGAAATGAACACTTGTTACAGCAACACTGACTTCACTTTCACACAAATACCAAGTAAAACAACAGATTATCAGTTCATAAATACTTAATTTTCACCCGGTTTCTCACACAATGCCATCTTATGACATCAAAACACTTACTATAGTGCATGACTTTCATAAGATCTGGCTGATTATTGTAGAGTAATGCCGAGAAATTACATTGTGGAAAAACTGGGCTCTTTCAATACCCGAAAACATCGTTCTAGAAAAGATATCAGATCTAATATCTATTTCAGCATGTTATTTCGTCAATAAAAATTGCAATCATACCCTGACTGCTGTGACCAGAATAAATATAAATTCAGCAGTCATGCCTCAAAGGATACAAGATATATGTAGCAAAGTACGCTAAAAGTACTTGTGTGTAATAAGTGTCCTTGTATTTGGACAGCACTGTGCCCAACGCCTTGGCGTCGTCCATGTCTTTTGGAATTTTGATCTTTCCCCTTTCATCTCTGCAAGACATTAAGAGAAACATTAGATTACGACTTTGTCAAGTCACCATAAATACACTCGAACAGTCTAAATTTAGACTTACTCGCTCAGCTCTGGGAAATTTTTGAAAAGCAGATACATGACACACGCAGAACATGCAAATGTGGAGACGAGGATGAGGATTGACATGCGCGCTGATGCTCCTCCTGGTGACTGGGTCCCTTAGAGAAGGATTTAAAATAACACATTGTGAATAACCTTGCACCCTTGTACCTATGATATCATCTGTGCAGTGTATTGCATTCATTTGCATCACTTGTTCACAATCCTCGGGGAGATTCAGGCCCTGGAGAGATCTCCTGTACAGTAAGCTTGAGTGCTTACAGAAGGACTTAAGACTGGATTTGCAATCATAAAGAATTGCACGTGGCATCATAACAGCTCTTTATTTTGCCCTGTGACCGTACATCCGTTTGCCCAAAACTGTAAATTCTCTCATCATTTACTCACCCATATGCCATCCCAGATGTGACTTACTTTCTTCTGCAGAACACAAATTAAGATTCTTAAAGCTTCTTAGAGCTCTGTAGGTCCTTTCAATGCAAATGAATGGTGACCAAAACTTTGAAGCTCCAAAAAGCACATAAAGGCAGTGTAAAAGCAATCCATAAGACTCCAGTGGTTTAATCCATGTCTTCTGAAGTGATCCAATCGGTTTTGGGTGAGAACAGACCAAATTGTAACTTATTTTTCACTGTAAATCTTGCCATTACAGTCTTGGCACGATCATGATTTCAAGCTTGATTACACTTCCTTGTGCGAAATGCATCCGCAGCTCGCTAGATGGCGCTATAGGAAGTGTAATCGAGCTTGAAATCATGATTGCAAAGCAGACTGCTGATGTCAAGATTTATAGTGAAAAATTAGTTATATTTTGGTCTGTTCTCACCTTCAACTGACTGGATCGCTTCAGAAGACACAGATTAAACCACTGGAGTCATATGGATTACTTTTATGCTGCCTTTATATGCTTTTTGGAGCTTCAAAGTTCTAGACCCCATTCACTTGCATTGCATGGACCAACAGAGCTGAAATAATCTTCAAATACATCTTAATTTGTGTTCTGCAGAAGAAAGAAAGTCATACACATCCGGGACGTCATGAGGGTGAGTAAATTATGAGAGAATTTGCACTTTTGGGTTCAGTATTCCACATTGAACTCTAGCTTTACATGAGCAATGTGAACACAAGGCAAACAGACACCACTGTATTTCGCAATCCTCCCTAAACTACAACATTCGCTGTTTTAAAATATTATCTGACTAAATACAGATGATATTTAAGGTCCACTTGAAACGTGTCTGGTCTTATTTCCCTCATCAGAGGTCATTAATATCTGACACTGTGTCAAGCAACCCATTAAGTTTAATTTAATAGTCGTCGATTGTCAAGGTCTGGTCAAAATATTATCCGATCCTGACCAACAAGACAAAAAGCGCGAGATTTCTTGGATGTCTGTCTAATATTACAACTCCGAAAAATCGGGTAACGGTGATCGATTAATCAAATAATTGCCCGAGTTTGATCAGCCTCAGCATGTGTGATCAGTACAGGACTGTGAATTACCTTTCGAGGGCCTATGTTCTTCTACCAGAGGATTACTCTCAGTCTCACGGTTTCCTCTCTTCCTGGCCATATCGATCTGTTAACACAAACAGAAAATAAACGAAGGGAGTTCTCAGATGCCGATTAAAGATCCTGTCGCAATGGACGCTGGTTCAGCCGGTGTTCCTCCTCCTCCCGTCAACGACAGGATACCGGTGACCTGTGACTGTTTGCTTCTCCTTCGGGTGTGTTCAGTGCACATGGCCATAACTGTTACTGCCATCTAGTGAAGACATTGAAACAAGGACATGATAGAATGGATTGGCCTAGAATCATCCAGTCTCCACACAAAAAAAGGACCATGGTACCACCATGTTTTTTGGCATGTACGATGCACTTATTTGAAGTGCCTTGGAGCATGAGTACGGTACATGAATATGGCAATCATCCAGTACCATAGTGCATATCAAAACTATGCCATGACTGTATCCATAAGGCACGCCACAATTGTTTTAATACCATGAGCTGATAAAAATGCTCAATAGGAGTGCAGCACAAACAAAAGAGGAGCAAACATTTTGAACCCTTAAATGCACGATTGTTTCAACAAACATTATTTCATTCCTCGGGTCTTTAGTGACCCAACACCTGTAGCTTTTCTATAGCAAATGGAGCTACAAAATGGCCAGCTATAGATTTTCAAGACAATTATAAAACAATAGAATATGATATATATGATGTTTTCTTGTTCATATATCAAAGGGATGAAGCAACAAATAAAGAACAGGATTCATTATTTCCACACTGAAATTACATGAGATGCAATTGGCTGTCAAACACATATTGAGCAGCACATAAGATGCACATAAGCCACACATATGTATTTTCTCAGGCACTTTTTGAGTCTGACGCTCAACTTACATTATTTCAGTACTAATAGCCAAATCATGGGGCTCATGTCTATAGGCCCAAGTATACGTTCTGGATCGGATCGCGCCCGGCCGACCTTTCTGAGTATACTTTTATGACAGCGAAGGAATAGGAATGCATTCGATACATGCGCGCTACAACTGCTTTGTGACACTCTTTTAGTACAGTCAATGGGCAGCGCACAGATGAGGACCGCGTCCGCTGGTCAAGAATTCTGGGTGGTGTGTGGTCAGGCCACGCGGCTCTGCTGTTACGCATAATGTGCACGGAGTGATCAGCAACGGGGATGCGCAAAGTATACTTTAGCCTTTACACTTGATATAGTTTACTTCCATGTTGCTTCTTCATCAAATAGCAAGGTCAAATGTAAATATTGAATATCTTCCCCGAGGCCTCCTCCCAGCTGGACGTGCCTGAAACACCTCCCTAGGGAGGCGGCCAGGGGGCATCCTTACCAGATGCCCAAACCACCCCAACTGACTCATTTCGACGGCTCTACTCCGAGCTCCTAGCAATTTTTTCATTTTTTTTTTATTTTTATTTTTAACGTTATTCATAAGAGGAAGCTTGAAGAATACTAAAGAGGTGTGGGCATGACAAAATAATGGATGTGGTACAGGGGGTGGAATGAGGTCCCGGGTCTCTAATGACCCATAGTATGCATTAAAGGGTTAATGGAACTACAGTGGTATTATCACTATTTTGGAGTACCATGTAAAGACTGCAATGACTCCGGTGTACAAAATAAAAGACTGGTTATGACTTTTATTTTTTAATAACAAAAAGAAACCAGGCCACCATAAGCTGTGATCCTCAAGAACATTTTAGCAATAAAACTGCTAAAACAAATCAGTTTCCTGAATAACGTCAGAGCATTTAACAATACAAGATAACATCAATAACTCTTTTTTGCACGCTAGAATACAGTTTAGTACATATAGTATCACTGTATCAAAATACAATGGAATTTAATGCAATACCATCATTGTACCATAGTGCAGCCGCAGTACTTTTTTTGGCAAGGGCCATGTCTGCTACAGTCTGAAATCAAATAATTTGCTCAGATCTTCTCTGTGTAACTGTACCTTTTTACTTTTACTGTTTTATGATACTTAAGAGGCAATATGTGAACCAAAATATCACGTTCTCCCACCCAGTCTTAGCTGGACTTTCTCCCACTAGTCTTACCGTCAGTGTAGATGTACTTATATTAGAACAAGGAACATCAATGTGTTTCTACTTTTGTAAATGATAATGTCATTAATGTGATCACAGTTATCTAAGTCACACGAGAATCTTTAAATAAGATACATTTGCTGTGAATTCTTACACCTTGTCTCCAATGCATGCAGCATCTAATAGTTTATAGGTGAAAGTCACCTGTTGCTTAATTTACAGATTATTGGTCAAGATCACAATAGTTACAGTTATTGTTTCTTGTGTAAAATCATACAAAAATGTATATTAGATCTCCTTTTTGTCATTTTGGTTCATTTCTTTGTTTATGGGTTGTGGCTGATAGCAGGTAAAAAGAATATTCAAATATACAAGTTAAACATAATCAACAGCATTTCTGGAAACATGTTGATTAACACAAAAAATTATTGGGACTCGCCCCTTTTTTTGTAAAAACAAAAACGAAATAAAACGTTTTGGCTACAATAAGACACTTTCAAAGTGGAAGTGAATGGGACCAGTCCCTAAACATTCAAATATATGTTGTTTCAAAAGTATAGCCACAGGACATAAACATTAAATGCATTCATGTGATTTTAGTGTGATGAAATCACTTATCTGAAAAAACGTGTCTGTGTTTAATCTAATATGGATTACAGCATTTTGCTGTCATGACAACAAAGTTATAATATTTCGACATAACCTCCTACAGATAAGGTTAGTAAGCGATTTTATGTAAAATCATGTTGTAACATAACATAGCATAGCATAGCATAACACATAATGTTTGCGTCTTGTGGCTATACTTTAGAAAACAATGTAAAGTCTGGCATTTGAGGACTAGCCCCATTCACTTCCATTGTAAGTGCCTTACTTTAACCCTGTAAAGGCTGACATCTTTTAGACAAACTATAAAAAGAAATCGAAAAATAATTAAGGATCATATTTCCTACATTAGGCTTTAAAGGCCCAGCAATTAGTTTTTGTTTGTTGGAAATTTGTTATTTAAGTTTTTCTTAGCCCATACATGCTACACTGGTAATTCTTGTGGTATTATCAGAGGACTTCCTGGGCTTTTCAGAGACACCAAATGTTTGAGAGTTTGGCCATGACAACTTCCTCTCCTTGGTCTATAAATATGGATTGAAATGTATCACAGTTCAATTCAGCACATCAAGCACAATATGAATAAAATATTCTGTTTTCAATCAACAATTTTTATCGCATGTATTTTATGCATCAAACACAATATTGACATTTAAAAAATGGACATTTTAAAACATGTTTCACTGGTTCTCAGGAACTTATGGTATGATGACATCATAATAGCTTGTAATGTAAAATAATGAGATCTTTATAATCACAGGACAGGCTGCATATATGAAAATACTCCGAAATATTAGTTCACACTTTAAATATATCTTATAAAATGTATACGTAAAAATGTTCAAAGCTCTGTGAATTTTAATTTTATTTTTGTAGTGGGCATGAATGTAATGTAATGGTGATTGTGAGATATACCTCAAAAGCCTGTTGTATCATATTAGGCATGAGGATTTCATGGGGGGTTTCAATAAAATTATATACAAAATTTGGGTGGGGGTCACCAGGTCCCTTCTGCCTTGGGCCCCCAGAGTCTCTAGAAACTCCCCCGTCAACGTGTCAAAGAAGCAGCACAAAATGTTGTGGTTGCTTCAGAAATTGTGTTTTTCATGTCACATTTGCTTTTTATGACACTATCGGTTAGGTTTAGGTTTAATGTTTAGAGTACGAAGGTCAGTTTTATGAACTATCATTATTATTAATATTAATACCATCAGTGTTTCTCACTTCGTGCTCATCACATTCAGTCGGGCGGTCGCACGCGGTCTAGTCGCACAAATATTTCAAAGTATCCGAAGCTCAAATCATATCTGAAATTAGTGTAGTATTCACAGTCATCCAGGACTATTTTAATCAATGAGTGAAAGTGTCAAATAACAGGATGGTTACTGAGATTATGCTAAATCTTTCCAGCAAGTCAGTCGGCCATCTTTGTAGCACTCTTGGGAGAATATTTCCAGCCATGCCAGTGCAGGTCCTATCTACTTGAATGGAGAAAAAACAAAGTCTCAAAAACGGTTGGTCAACATCATGATCAAAGAACATATTTCAAATCAGCAATAAAATTTGACAATACTGGGATCATAAATTGTGATTCTTTACCTCACATTATGCTAAAAAACGAATGTATAGCTAATGCACATGCGCTAAACATAAAAATGACTGAGTGCACTTTTAACAGCAATATTTGTTTCTTCTTTTTTATATATATAAAGGAGAGACGAGTTGAAATAATTTTTTGAGGTTAGTCAGTCACATTATGCCACAAAAGCTGCTAATTGAGCCAGGAACATTCTTTAACCCTTGTGTGTACATTTAAAAAAAGTTACTCAGAGGTCCTTAAGGGGACAAAAAGGTCTGCATCAAAAAACTGCCAAAATAAAATTACATATTAATTTTATTTTCCACTTTCAATTAGTTAATTTGTTTAACCGACATCAGCCCTGATCATAACTACCAAATATTCATTAATTTTCTGAATTTTAACCCTTTAAAAAGATAGTTTGATCACATAATGCCACAGCTGTTTATTATGTTAAAATGTAATTATTTTATTTTCCATATATTAAATGCTAAGGGGAATTTTCACAGTCTGGGATATGTTAATGATTTGCCACAACATTGAATTTTAACATCATTATTATTATTATTATTATTATTATTATTATTATTTTGTTTGCAGTGTCAGATTTAAAAATAAAAAACCTTTCAAAAATCTGCCTTAAAAATATTATATATGAATATTATTTTCCACTTTCACTGACTTAGTGATTTTTGAACCAACATCAGTGGTTAACTAACAAATATTCATTCAAGTTCAGGATTTTAACCCTTTAAATGCCAGTTTGTTTGTATAATGCCACTGTTGTTTTACACACACACTAACACATGTTGGGTTTCCATGTTTTATGGGGACTTTCCACAGACATAATAGTTTTTATACTGTACAAACTTTATATTCTATCCCCTAAACCTAACCCTCACAGAAAACATTCAGCATTTTTACATTTTCAAAAAACATAATTTAGTATGATTTATAAGCTGTTTTCCTCACGAGGACAACAAATTGTCCCCTTTTGGGTTTTACTATCCTTATGGGAAACTTTTGTCCCCACAAAGTGATAAATACTCTCTCTCTCTCTCTCTCTCTCTCTCTCTCTCACACACACACATACACACACACACACACACACACACACACACACACACACACACACACATTTCTCAATACACACATACAAAACACTTTGACATCCATACCAACATGCCCACACAATTTTAGCTGCATCATGTATTCAGTTGGCCTGCAACAGAAAATAAGAAAAAAGCATGTATTTGCTCCATAGGCTAAACATGAGAAAGATGGCGCCATCTGGTGGAAAATATAAAAAATATAAATTTTGAAGCCAGTTCACCGGAATGAAAGCATAATATCACAGAATTCATGGTTTTATGCTTTAATGGCACTATGATCAAATATTGCTGTTTTAATGGGGTTCAATGGGGACATTTTCGTCCTGAAGTTCCTGAGTGTAACTATTTTGTGTACCAATGTATTATAGATGTATTTTAGAAACTGAGGTTGAAATATAAAAATTCCCCCAAATTCCCCCAGATACACATGTATGCCATTGACATTAATACAGCCAAAATGATCGCAAAAAAGCAAAAATAAAATGAAATAAAAATCTCTTTAAATTATTTGGCCAGCTCATGAATAATTAATTAGATTTAATATGATTTATTTTCCCCGCGACCCTGTACACAGGATAAGCGGTTAACGATGGATGGATGGATGGATGGATGATTTATTTTAAATAATTAAAATAACAAATTCAAGTCTTGTGATTTCGAGGTCGAGGTTGCTAAGGGTTTTATTATGGGCACCAGGGTAACTTAACGGATAAGTAACGGATGAGGTGTTTTGAAAATAAATATCTTTCTTTTATAGAGACAAAAGCGCCAGCGACTAGTTCACCACAAAAACTACAACTCCCTGCACGTCCCGCTGTGGAACGGAAATTCGCCGCGGAGAAATTGGCACAGATCTATCCGGCCCATCGCAATTCCTCTTCCTTTCGCGCCGGTTGCCGAAGAATCGAGCGTCCATGTGCGCAGTTCCCGGGACTTCATAGATCCGCCGAGCCTTCCGAATCCGAGCTAGACCGCAACAACCTTGTAATGGATCTCAACGCTTTGATCGAGGCCCTTCGGGGCACCATGGACGCAAATTTGCGTGAGGCCGCAGAGAGACAACTGAACGAGGTAAAGTGATCGGATGGTTGTGATGATGGTGGCGCGCGGCGGGCCTTGCGCAGCAGGATGGCGCGCTCATTTTATTAAAAACTCTTAAACTGAGCTTCTTAACGTAGCCCTAATTTAGTCACACATAATATTGGTTTATAATCTATTACGTGGCTTTAGTGCAGTGTATCACTGGTTCTTGATGGTGTATTTATGGTGTTTTTATCGTGCTACAGCACGTGCTAGCAGGCTTCTCGTGCCCGCTTACTACGTCAACGCGATAAAGGCTCAAGGAAATGTGGCCGTGTTAAACAGACGGTACAGTGCTTACATGTAACGCCACTATAAATTGTTGTCGTTTAAAGACGTGTTCGTGCTTGTCTTCATGTTTTGGGGTCAAATATTAACGAGCGCGAGCGTGTTAAAGCTCTTATTTCGTGGGCGCGCGTGAGATGCTAGCGCTAGTTCCTCACGTGTCAGCATGAGGCTTGTCATTTCTCGCGCAGCGCACGAACACTTTCACCTAGTAAAATCTCACTCCGCCAGATGATCGTATTTTCAATCAATCACGTCGAAAGATCTATAAAGCGTCTCCAAGTGTAATCACAATTTCTCTAGAAATTAATGTAGGTTTATTCGGGCCCGCTACGATCGCGAGCTGCGTCAGTGTTTCCAAAAAGTACAGCGTTGCTATCAGGTGGCAATACTGTGGTACTTTGGGAATAAATACCATATGTACCAATGTGTTTACATTCTACTCCCAAAGTTTTACCATGGCACTTTAATGGCTTTTTGCTTGTTTCCTGAGTTTTTGTGTGTGACTAGTGATATTAAATGTCGATCTAACTACTATTTTAATAGTTTTGGCATATCGTGCCATGGTAATTCCATGTTTTTTGACGAATGCCATGGTAATACCACTGTGATTTTTATGTACCTTGTAATCAGGGTTGGATATATGCATAACTAATTAATTACTGTAATTAAATTACTTTTTTAAAATAAAAAAGGTATAGTAAGGGATTACATGTAATTTAAGTAATTTAATTAGTTACTTATGATATAATTGTCTTAAATACTGTATAGACCCTAGAACAATCCTATATAAAACAATAGTGAATTTAAAATCGAAGCTTAACGTCTAATGTTAAAATGTATGTTTGTTTTTTTATTTGATGCTGCCCCATAAATTCTTTGGCAAGCTCATGAATAATTAATTTGATTTAATGATTTATTTGAAAGAATTAAAAGAACAATTTCAAGTCTATACTTGTATTGTTCATCTGGTCAAGGTTGATATGAGTTTTAGGCTACGTCTGCATTTGACAACCTATGTTTACGTATTTGAAAAGCTCCGTCCACACTGCCGTTATTAAGCATTTTCCAAAAGTTGCTCGTCCACACTGAAACATGAAAACTCTTAAATCATGTTACTGCACATGCGGAAAATCCCCGTTGCATGTACGGTCTGAAACGCATTTGTCCTCCTGTTCCGTTGCCAGACACCAATTCTGCGCCTTTGAAGGATCGCAATGTGATATCAAAGTGAGTATCAAGTACAACAGTTCCGCTGTAACACAGGCCGCCATCTTGATTGTTTTGGTTGGATAGATCACATGACTGTGTTACATGACGACAAATACATCATTTTCAGATATATCTGTTTTCCACAGTACATACAGCGTTTTCAAAAAGCTCAGATTTCGCGGATAAAAACGCCTTCTCAGTGTGGATGAAAGGCCAAAACAGAAAAAGATGCATTTACAAACGAAAACAAAATATAATATATGCAACCGTGTTTCCTGCGCCACTACTGAATCTCTGCCGCTACAGCAAAAGAAACTCAAGTTGTGAGCTTGCAGTCTGAATCGAATGTTATGAGATGAAAATTAGCATGTGCTGCAAAATATATATATATACATATAATAATTAACTATACAAATTAATATAGTATAATAACCAATTTTTAACCAAGGGTTGTGGAGCATTTCCCCCCGCTGCAAGAGCTGAATTCTGTAGGAAACACTGACATGCAATATACTATATTTATTGATTAAATACATTGATTTGTTCATTTTTAAAAAAGCTTAAATGTGACAAATGATGAAAAACTAATAAAGTAAAATTTATATTTTCATATTGTACCTAGTTAGAAGGTCTGTATAATTCCCAGAATTAGCTGGGAGAGAATTTATTTCAAATGTAAGCAAAAGGAACTGAAATATTCCATATGAATCGGAATCGAGCTTGTGAATTGGAATCGAATTGAATTGGGAAATTTGTATCAATACCCAGTCCTATAAATTATATCAGGGATTTTTAGTCATTTTGGCCTCTTGTTTCCTCTGTGCCATCACAGTAATGAAAGACTAAGATTTTTAATTTTTTCCATTTATCAAATTGATTCTTAAAACAATCGGCAGATTAATCGGTTATTGACTTTTCCATCATCTTTGTTATCGGTATCTGCAAAATCCACTAACGGTCGAAGTCGTCTTCTGAGAGACCTGTCCATACAGTCTGGCCTAAAGCTAGAGAGCCTTTATTTGCTTTTTAGCGTTAAGTGCAATTTGAATCTCTTTAAAATGACTTTAATACATTTCTAAAGAGGAAATGCTTTTTAAATGAAAGTTTAAATGGATTAATGCCTGATGCAGTCACAAGTGACAGTCACTGAGCTGGCTGCACTCCAAATGGCCCATGTTGACAACAGGCTTGGATTCCTGTGCGCTGACAATTTAGGGGTTGGGAAAGAGAAAGGGTGGGTTATAACGCTCGCAAACAGCACTGTCGTGGCATTTCAAGCTGCATTTCATGTGCCTGTTGTGATGAAATCATCACAGGATATGTTAATCTTGGGAAGCTCCATATAATGTTCATGTCAGTGAAAGTGGTTCTTTCTGCAAACATCAGTTCACTAGTGCATTTTGTATGTTTATGGTATTGAATGTCAGAGACCAGAAGTAGACGTGGTGTTTATTTGGAAAAGAACTTGTGATGAGTTCCTTGAAATGTTGTTTCGGTTCATCCAATGCGCCCCACAGCAACATAGGTCAGTTGTAACCACATCAACCCTGAAGTTTAATGAAATTTATTGTGTTTATTATATGTTACTGCTAATATTATTAATTTTGTTTGTTTTCTCCACAGGGACATACCCAAGTGAACTTTGTGTCTACACTACTGCGGGTCACCATGACTGACCAGTTGGATTTGCCCGTGCGGCAGGCAGGTATGTATACATCTCTGAAAAGCCAGGCTTCTTCCCCTCCCCAGCAGAAGACTGTGTTACTCAGAATGCTGCTGTCATACTGTTTATTAAATTCAGGCGGTATACTGCACACTCAAACCACTTCCTCACTGTCACTCCATGACTGTTCCTTTTCTGCCTTATGTTGACATATGTTGAGACAGAGCTGAGAGATTTTGTCAATCTGCACTAAATGCAAGGTATGTGCACTGAGGTTTTAAGGCAGCCTTTTATTATTATTATTATTATTAATTATGATGGAAAAGAGATGCATACTATGTGTATAGACCATTTATATAAGCTTAAACCCAGAACTTTCTTCTGCCTTTCCAACGACCTGTTTAGCCAGATTCAGAGGCAATCAATCATAACTCATTAATCTTTAAGACACTCAAGCCCTTGCTATTTTGTGACTGTCATAACTAAAGGGTGTTGTTGGTATGATGCTCTGCTGAGTGCCTCACACCCCTTGAGATGTGACTTAAGCACAATAGGTGGTGGCCTGTTAGTTACATAAATGTTCATGTGAACTAAGGTTAATAGTTGGTCTCTGTGGGTGCTGCACAGTGATTATCACCGTAGTTGTTGGTACTAGGGCTGGATATTGATGCAGAGTTCACTACTGAGCACCAACTATATCCGGTACCAGCGTGCAATTTGACTGACACATGACAGCTGTAAAATGCTCACAGGCTTCGTTTGAATGTGCTCTCTTACTCCTTTTACACTGAAATGGAAAAAATATCCAAGTGACATTTCCTAGTGGGATTTCTTAAATCGCCGAAGGCTGCAATCTTGGTGTGAATGAGCGGTGTACTTTACAGGTGAAACTCGAAAAATTAGAATATCGTGCAAAAGTTCATTAATTTCAGTAATTCAACTTAAAAGGTGAAACTAATATATTATATAGACTCATTACAAGCAAAGTAAGATATTTCAAGCCTTTATTTGATATAATTTTTATGATTATGGCTTACAGCTTATGAAAACCCCAAATTCAGAATCTCAGAAAATTAGAATATTACATGAAATCAATAAAAAAAAAGGATTTTAAATACAGAAATGTCGGCCCTCTGAAAAGTATAATCATGCATATGTACTCAGTACTTGGTTTGGGCCCCTTTTGCATTAATTACTGCCTCAATGCGGCGTGGCATGGATGCTATCAGCCTGTGGCACTGCTGAGGTGTTATGGAAGACAAAGATGCTTCAATAGCGGCCTTCAGCTCTTCTGCATTGTTTGGTCTCATGTCTCTCATCTTTCTCTTGGAAATGCCCCATAGATTCTCTATGGGGTTCAGGTCAGGCGAGTTTGCTGGCCAATCAAGCACAGTAATACCATGGTCATTGAACCAGGTTTTTGTACTTTTGGCAGTGTGGGCAGGTGCCAAGTCCTGCTGGAAAATGAAGTCAGCATCTCCATAAAGCTGCGTTGACTCTGGACTTAATAAAGCACAGTGGACCAACACCAGCCGATGACATGGCTCCCCAAACCAACACAGACTGTGGAAACTTCACACTGGACTTCAAGCATCTTGGATTGTGTGCCTCTCCATTCTTCCTCCAGACTCTGGGACCTTGGTTTCCAAATGAGATGCAAAATGTGCTCTCATCAGAAAAGAGGACTTTGGACCACTGAGCAACAGACCAGTTCTTTTTTTCTTTAGCCCAGGTAAGACGCTTCTGACGTTGTTTGTTGTTCAGGAGCGGCTTGACAAGAGGAATACGACATTTGAAGCCCATGTCCAGGACCCGTCTGTGTGTGGTGGCTCTTGATGCAGTAACTCCAGCCTCAGTCCACTCCTTGTGAAGCTCCCCCACACATTTGAATGGCCTTTTCCTGACAATCCTCTCCAGGCTACGGTCATCCCTGCTGCTTGTGCACCTTTTTCTTCCACACTTTTCCCTTCCACTTAACTTTCTATTAATGTGCTTTGATACAGCACTTTGAGAACATCCAACTTCTTTTGCAATTACCTTTTGAGGCTTTCCGTCCTTGTGGAGGGTGTCAATGATGTTTTTCTGCACAACTGTCAGGTCAGCAGTCTTCCCCATGATTGTGAATTCAACTGAACCAGACTGAGAGACCATTTAAAGGCTCAGGAACCCTTTGCAGGTGTTTTGGATTAATTAGCTGATTAGAATGTGACACTTTGAGCCTACAATACTGAACCTTTTCACAATATTCTAATTTTCTGAGATTCTGAATTTGGGGTTTTCATAAGCTGTAAGCCATAATCATCAAAATTATATCAAATAAAGGCTTGAAATATCTTACTTTGCTTGTAATGAGTCTATATAATATATTAGTTTCACCTTTTAAGTTAAATTACTGAAATTAATGAACTTTTGCACGATATTCTAATTTTTCGAGTTTCACCTGTAAATTAATGTATAAGTCCGACCGTTTATACTCTGGAAACTCCACAGACATTGAGAATCATTCACGTTGTTTGAGATGACAAAGCAGAGCACTAATCCACTGTGAACCACACAGCACATGTAAACTATGTATTTATATAATTAAGTCACAGCATTTGTGCTTAAATCTCCATGCATCTTTATGTATACAGCATTTAAAACAACAGAGTTGACGAAAGTGCTTCATAGTAATACAATTTATTACATAACATTTCAAAATAACCACATACACAAACACCAGTAGTCTAAAATACAAACACTCCAAAACTGTGTCCTACATTTAATTTGCCAGACTCAATGTCCAGTGTAAACGGATGAGATTTCAGACATGACTTGAGAGTCTTCAATGATCACACTGGGCCATTTCAAGTATAGCTTGGCCAATTTTTTGCTTCCGGCAAAAAAACACACGTCTTAATATAAGCACGATTCAAAATAAAGCTAGATGCTGTATAGTAAAATTTTATATTCTCTGTAATAATAACAATAGTTAATCAATTTATCACAAGCAAGCCAGCTGTTGAATAAAAGCAAAGACCTATTAAAAAGTTCTATTTTCACTTATGTGGTGTGGGGGCATGGTTAAGTGCCGGTTTGTGAATGGATGGCGAGATCAGGAGATGAGAATTGTAAGGATTATCACCTGGCAATGATTGTCTCTAACAGCTGTTTTTCATTGCAGTGAGAGTGGAAACGGGCTCTTAAGAGCAAGCCAATGAGGGGGAGAGAGAGCTGCATGGAGCAGTGTCCAGAGTGCAATTTGTATTGTGCTGAAAAGCATTAATTTGAGTGTGACAACTGAATAGTGGAAAATATATATAATATATATTTTGAGTTGGATCTCGACCGTCTCCCGCTTCCTCCTTTTTCACGAAAACTAAGAACTTTGTTACGCTAGTGCTATGGGAAAAAATCCATACAGTCTCTTTCACTTTTCCAAATGGGTGGAAACCAATGAGGAAATTATATAAAATGGAGAGAGAGAGAGAAGTGGAAGCAAATATAAGAAAAAGAAAATTAAAACTCATAGGTTAACTAAGCGGGACACATGCTACCTAAAGGCCGGGCGCTGCCATTTGTTCCTGGATTTTCTGTGTGCGCTGACCAGGTGCGATCGCCAAGTACATTTACATTACATTTATGCATTTGGCAGACGCTTTTATCCAAAGCGACTTACAGAGCCCTTATTACAGGGACAATCCCCCCGGAGCAACCTGGAGTTAAGTGCCTTGCTCAAGGACACAATGGTGGTGGCTGTGGGGCTTGAACCAGAGTCCTTCTGATTACTAGATTACCAGTTATGTGCTTAGACCACTACACCACCACCTCTCAAGTGACGGAGAAATTGAGCTCTGCACAGTTCGCTTGCCTGATGCAACATAACTCCAGCCTGTCTCACCTGCCACAGGTATTAGCATTGTCCATCATCTTTTAACCACACGCGAAGACTCTAAACTTATTTTTCCAGGCTCTGAATGTTCAGTGGTGGGTCTGCTACGTAGCCTACTTAATGCAGTCAACATACACCCATACACGCTCACTACCCATGCACGCACAAACGTGTTGTGAATCAAACGAAGGTCAGAACTGAATTTAAGCCACAATGTGTTTGGTACTGTTTGTGTATTCATTCGTTTTTGTTTTTGTCATTTTGAGGAAAAAGAGAGAAAAAAATACATGATGTACAACCGCTTTTTCTTTGTTTTCTTAAATAACGTGTTTTGTTTCACCTGAAAATCTTCAATTTGTTAGTGTACATTTAAGTCCATATTATATGTGCTATTGTGGGTATAGAACAGCATTCATTTTGTGTATCAGTGGTTTATGAGCTATTTATTTTATTTTTTGACAAGTAAAAACTTGTCTGTCTCCCAAACAATTTGACTCAAGCTACCAGTTATTAATTCTTTGGGAATTCTTTCCGGGAATTAGAGGAGGAAGAACTTCGCCATGGATCCCTCACCTCTGGAGGACATGGTCAAGACCCTTGCCAGCATCCAACAAATGCAACATCAAGCCCTCCTCGAGCGGTGCACTGAACAGGAACAGCGATTCATTGTTCTCCTCCAGGCCCAATCGGAGGACCGGAAGATGTTCCAGCGCTTGCTGCACCAGTAGGGTGCTGCTGCCCCAGGTTCTGCCGGTCAAGATGGGCCCCCTTGATGATCCGGAGGCCTTTTTAGGGCTCTTTGAGCAGTCGGCAGGTGGAGGTCCTGCAAGCCTCCATGGGGTTCTCCTCATTTGAATTGTTGTATGGGCGTAAGCCTCGCAGTGTCTTGGATGTCGTGAGGGAAAATTGGGAGGGGGGGACTTTCAAACCGTAAAAATGAAATTCAATATGTGCTTGACCTGAGAGCAAAACTCCACAATTTGGGGCAACTGTCACAGGAGAATTTGCTACAGGCTCAAAAACGTCAATCCCAGCTGTATTACAATGGAGCTTGGCTATGGGAATTCACATAGGGAGTTAAAGTCCTTGTATTACTCTCCTCATCAAGCTCTAAATTACTTCTAAGGTGGCAAGGGCCTTTTGAGGTCAATTAGTCGGGGAAGTCAATTATGAAATTATACGAATGGATGGGGTAGAGCATGGCAAATTTACCACCTCAACCTCTTAAAACCATGGAGGGAGGTGGTCCCTGTTGCTTTGGCAACGGTGGTACCGGAGAGGGAGGAGCTCGGGCCGGAGGTGAATTTAAAAGCCAATCGCAGCACCCTGGTTACTTGCGGAGACCACCTCTCACAGTCACAAATCACGGATGTGGGCCTGTTGCAAAGAGAATTCTCCGATGTGTTCTCACATCTTCCCGGTTGTACAAACCTCCTAAAACACCATATCAAATCAACCCCAGTGGTAGTGGTACATAGTTGTCCCTACCGATTACCCAAGCACAAAAAAAAGTGGTTTGGGAAGAATTAAAGGCCATGCTTAATAGAAGAACCCCACAGTGACTGGGCCAAGCCCGGTGGTGTTGCTTCCAAAGGGCGTCGGCTCAGTCCGGTCTGTGTGGATTATAGAAAAGTCAATGCAGAATCTAAATTTGACAAGTATCCAATGCCTCAACGGTTGGGCGTGACTCGCTTTAATCAACACTGGATTTAACAAAGGGTTATTGGCAGATCCCCTTAACCCCCTTAAAACCATGAGAAAACAGCCTTCACACCATTTGGCTTGCACCAAATTGTGACCCTTCCATTCGGTTTGTTTGGGGCCCCGGCTACGTTTCAGTGCCTTATGGACTGGGTCGTCAGACCGCACTCTGCGTATGCCGCTGCCATGTCATCTAAATGACATCATTATATACAGTAATGATTGGCTTTGGCATATGCAGCATCTGAGGGCGTTTCTAAGGTTGCTGCAATGGGTGGGACTCATAGCAAACCCCAAGAAGCGCACAAATTGGATGGGTGGATGTGCAGTATCTGGGGATCCACTTGGGTCACAGACAGGTGCTCCCTCAAATTGATTGTACCGTTGTGGCTGGCTATTATAGGAGGTTTGTTCCTAATTATTCGGGCACCACCAGCCTCACTGACTGATCTCCCTAAAAAGGTAGCCCCAGACCCGGTCCAGTTGTCAGAGCCGTGCCAACAGGCTTTTATGCAGGTGAACGCTGTGCTTTGCTGTGGGCCGTAGTTATATGCTCCTGATTTTTCTCACAATTTTGTTGTACAGACCCACGTGTCGGACGGGCGGTTGGGAGCTGTGTTGTCCCAGGTGGTCGAGGGGGAGGAGCGCCTGGTGTTGTACATCAGCCGTAAGCTTTCTGTGAGAGAGGCGAGGTACAGCACCATTGAGGAGTGTCTGGCCATCAAGTGGCCAGTCCTCACCCTTTGGTATTACCCCTGGGATGGACTTTCACCCTCTGTTCACCCTACTTCAGCGTTCAAGGTGGTCCACAGATGGTGGATGCAAATGGCTGTCATGGACCTTTTCTCCAAAAATGATGATGGGGGGAGTACTGGGCAGGCCAGATGGCCCCCCGGCCTGAGTTGGGTGATTGGGGTGTGGTTAAAAACCAGTTTGTGAATGGAGAGCGAAATCAGGAGATGAGAACTGTAAGGATCATCACCTGGCAATGGTTGTCTCTAACAGCTGTTTGTCATTGCAGTGAGAGTGAAGACGGGTTTTTGATAGCGAGCCAGATGCCAGTGAGGGACAGCGAGAGCTCTACGGAGCATTCCAAAGTGCGAATTGTATTATGCTGAAAAGCGTTAATTTGAGTGTGAGATAGTCATGACTTTATTTCAAGACGCATGCATTAACTCTTATAGTATGTTTTTCAATCTTGTTGAATGTTTTTATATCAAAATACTTGAGTTCCCTGGCCTTTGTGTGACCCAGGAGAAAGCATATGAGGCTACTGAAAGTGTTGGATGCTACAGAGGCGACAAAGAGCACCAAGCTGTAACAAAATAATGAGGCTATGAACCTCGAAAACACAGCTGAAGATAAGGAGTAAAAACAACCAGTGGCATGTATTTCTTTTAATTAGTTATATGCTGACTATCTTTAAAATATATGGTTGTGTGTTTCATTAAAATACATGATGTATTTCTTATAAAAGGTATCCCTTATATGATATATTTCTGACATGGTGTCTTGCTTTAATGAGTTGGATGTATGATGAATGTCTTTAGAGCATGTATTTTCTTTCATTAATCAAATGATATCGTGTATGAGCAAACAAAGCCGCCTCATGAGGGCACACTGGAATGTAGGTGAAAGGTATGTGAAGAGGAAAGGCTGTCTCTTACACAGGTGACTCTAAATTAATGTGCTCTTTGCACGAACTGCCCAAGATATGAGAAGTTGCCAGCTGTATATGAAAGATATATGTTAATAAAAAAATAGATAATACAATATCTTATTAACGAAGGACATAAAACATATTGGTGGTGAAGAAAAAGACAAGGGCAGTGTTGGTCAGAGATGGTGGGCGAAAAGATAAAAAAAATTTATATAAATGAGAACTTATGATGTAGTCAGAACGGGCAGCTGACCAAGTTGGTTGGTGTTCGATAAACTACAAATTTGGCTTCTGGAACTCAAGACTCTGTGATTTTTCTTGGAGAAGTTCTTCGATTTTGCACGACACTAGCCCCACTTCTTGTATAGTTCCTGTGCTCCTCATTGTGTAGATTATTTCTAGATTGTCACGCTTCTGTACTTCTCAAAGGAATAATTGAGATTTCTCGTTCTGTCATTTGTTCAAATGCCAGGCCTGCTTTCTTGTCATGAGTGACACTTGATCGGAAAAAAAACTTCTTTGCTTAGTTTAGTAGCACATTCGATACATTCTTCAAATAGTGTCATTCTTCAAATTTGTGTCCTGAGCGCTGTCAAAGAACTTGATACTTTGTGTTTTGGAAAGAACGGAGGACTTTTTTTAATTATTAATTGAATACTGAAATATCACTTGGCTATCTGTTTGGAGCAGTTTCTTAACCTTATCTGCTTTCCAAAGAAACCTTGTAACTGTGAACACAACTGGTTCATAGCTCTTTAGACATGCCATTGTAAAATGTGGGTTTCTGGAAATTAAAGAAAAATGCACAGGAACCATTGTTTTGTGCTGCATGTCAGACAGTGGAGCATCTGATTTCAATTCGGTTTCTGTAAGGGTTGTGAAAATGCATCAATCTGACAATAAAAATTGTATGCATTATTTATGGAATTAATCTTAATTTATGGCACAGACTCGCTGGTTTTTCACTGTAGGAAATGCAATAAAGCAGCTCTTTAAGACCTTCAACTTACACAAACTGACACTGAGAACTTTGCGTGCTTAAACCAGTCACAGACTATGTTGGCTTGACACAAAGCCTTGTCTGAAAGTTTAAACTAAAAACAAAAAAATGTGAATGTTACAATTAGAAATCATGATTTACTTGCCTTTAAGCCATCCTAGATGTGTATGACTTCTTCATCAGAGCCAAAAATTAAGATTTGTAATTATTTTATTTTCTGTACAATGGAAGCAAATGGGTGCCGTGAGGATGTTTTGTCAAAAAGGCATATTTTGGCATCATAAAAGTAAATTCACACTACTCCAGTCAATCATTTTTGACCCAGGAAAACCCCAAATGGAAATCTCTACAGAATGGGACTACTCCCAAACAGGTCAAGAAAATAAAAGAGGAGATTGTTAATAAAACAGGTGCGACATCTGTGGTTTGCTCGATGATAATAACTTGTAATACAAGCAATCTGTTTTACCACCTCAAAATTAGGCAAAAGAATATTATGAAAGCCAAAAGATGAACTCTGCATTAATTCGGTCATTTATTTATTTTGAAAGTGATATTTATTTTCTTCAAGACGTTTTTTCTTTTCTTTGTCACATTGCTTTGAGAAGATCTTACGCTGATGTTACGCTAACTGACATCAAATAACTATTCGACAATCAAAATTTTTGTTGACCTTTTTATTTATTGTTGACGTTGTCAATAACGGCGACTAATCTTTTCAGCCCTATTGTCAAGCCAACTTAAATAGTCCAACTTTTAAAAACAAGTTTCGATGCGACAAATACATCTGATGGGATGAACCTGAAATTATACAGGGCTTCCTTAAGAACTTTCCATAAGAGTTGACATCAAGCAACACACTGACTAGTCAAGTTTAAAAGGCTGTAATTTTGCTCATTCCTAATTCCTTGTGTGAGGACTGATTTCCTCGAAGAGATGGGTCGAGGCTGCTTTTTGTGAATACTAGAGTGGTTGTATTGAAGCTCTATGATCATTGAGATCTGCTGTCTGGATTGGCCTCAAGTACACCTGCTAGGCTTCATCATCAAATGTACAGCTGCATGGAGTGCCTTACGTAGCTCTAAATTTCTTGACGTTAGGGCTGGGATGACGTCGACGCAAAATATGCGCGTCGATTCGTCGGACCCAAAACAAAGATGGCGGCGCCGAAGAGTAGTAGCAACACGAGTGGCTCCTCAGACTATCAGAAGTGCAAGGCGGCATGCACTCGTTCCTCTAAAGTATGGGAATTCTTTAATTTAAAAGGAAACAATTCCGTGATATGTCGTCTTTGCAAAATGGAGATGGCCTTCCATTCTAGCACCACGGCAATGCACCAGCATCTGAAGAGGCGCCACCCGGTTGCAGCTGCAGATGACAGAGCACTGTAAGTTTTTTTTCAACTCCCCACTTTGCACTCGATGTTGGAGTAGGCTATAATACGTTGTCGACGCCTAAAGTTTTCAAGCTATAGCTATTAATAATGCGCTTATAGCTATGAATGTCGTGAAAAATACATAGAGGACACTGACAACGCGCTGACAGACAGGACCAAGCAGGTAACATTTAATAAAGTCTCAACTTTCAAATTTGGTCATTCAAAGAAAATTAAACCATAAATAGGCCTACTATTTTGTGGCTCTTAAATGTGTCGTGACAGATTGCCTCAGTTAAAGCTGCTCGTGAACCGATCATCTTTTCCTTGGTTAACTTATAGCATCAAATAGGCTAAACATGACTGTAGCCTACATCAGAAGGACTGTTGTTTTAACCGCGGAAAGATGTCAGTACAGTAGCCTACAATCCGTTATTCAAATTCAAATCCACCGACGTTAATCTTCTCTCTCCTGACTACTTTGTCGGACAAAAATGGCGTATTATGATTGATTGATCAGATCGCCAGTCAATCAAACTCCTGGCAAATGTTTTTTTTTTTACATTTTATACACCCCCACCCCCGATGAAACCAGTATTACCGGTGTTGTCACAAGTCTGGACTGAAGGACTGAAAAAATGAATCGTTAGATTAATCGATGCATCGAAAAAAGTAATCGCTAGATTAATTGTTTCAAAAATAATCGTTTATCCCAGCCCTACTTGACGTCATTTAGGCATTCAAGCAAATCCTGTTAACCTCAGCCTTTCTGTGTGCTTGTTGAGCTAAGGTTGCAAAGCATACAAATTAAGTGCTGAAAGATTTTGGGTATGTTCAGAA
Source organism: Xyrauchen texanus (assembly GCF_025860055.1). Taxonomy (NCBI): domain Eukaryota; kingdom Metazoa; phylum Chordata; class Actinopteri; order Cypriniformes; family Catostomidae; genus Xyrauchen; species Xyrauchen texanus. Next base: position 9,081,378 of record NC_068277.1, read on the forward strand.
TGGCATAATACCATGATACGCATACTGTTTTTGCTGTATGTACACTCACTGAACACTTTATTAGGAACACCTGTACACCTTATTCATGTGATTTAATCTAATCAGCCAATAATGTTGCTGCAGTGCAATGCATAAAATAATTCAGATATGGGTCAGGAGATTCAGTTAATGTTCACAACAACCATCAGAATGGGGGAAAATTTTGATTCTCAGTGATTGAGCATGGCATGACTAATTAACTGGAACCAAAATCAACAACAATTGTTTCTCAACTCATTATTTGGTTGGACTGCCAGATATTTTTTTTACACAGTTGGGGTAAAAATGTTCAATAACCAAAGTTACACATTTGAGTTAACTGCAATTTGCATACATTTGGCTGGCTTTGGCATTGAGGAAAAAAAGTCTGGTTACTATAGTAGTTCTGTTAATTCTTTAGGGTATTAACCCCGCCAATTGAATAAAAGAAGCTAAATCTCTTGTCTGTGTCCTCCATTACTGTCGTTCAGGTGTTATCTACTTAAAGAACATGGTGACACAGCACTGGAGTGAAGGGGATAACACAAACACTGAAGGACCCACCAATAACATCCCAGAAGAGGACAGGCAGTTCATTCGAGACAACATAGTGGAGGCCATCATCCAATCCCCAGAGCGCATCAGGTAACAAACCACTAAACTCATGGAGGGGGGGTTTGGAGGTAGACTTCAGTTCCTAACCAATTTATCTATTTACTTTTATCAACTGGTAGAGTGCAACTCACAACCTGCATTCACCACTTGATCAAGCAAGACTACCCCAGTAGATGGACGGCTGTCGTGGACAAGATCGGCTTCTACTTGCAGTCCGACAACAGTGCCTGCTGGCTGGGCATCCTGATGTGCCTCTATCAGCTGGTGAAGAATTACGAGTAAGACCTAAGAATAAGTCATAAAACCACTCATTAGCTGTTTCTTTACACTATTATATTCAGTGTCTGATTTATCTGCATAAGTTGCTAATGACGTAGTCACCAGCATGTTGCCAATTGACTGTTCTACAACAACTGAGTACCAAGCTGTTAATATGGAAAGAGTTGGAAAATTGCCCCTGCTCACATCCATCCATAGCATATCACTCTGGTGCTGAATTCATGATGTGCATGAGACATTGCCTGGTATTGAAGGCAATATTTAAACAGCCATGCACACACTGAGTAAGCCTACACTGACAATGGCAATAAAAGTGTTTACATGCATGGTGAAATCGATTGAATTTTGCTTAAATGGTGTTCTGACATTTACATGATCATTCATATTGTTGCTGAAGAAATCATGCATGTAAACACAGTGCGTCATGTATATACTGTGCGTCTCATTGTATAAAACTTTGAAGAACGTTGCACCCCAAATGATAGGAAAACTACTTTAAATCAAATTGGACAACTCCCAACCGATGTTTGCAAACATTTTAGTGGACATTGAATGCAGCCGTATGCAAATGTGGTTTCGATTTTGTTATTTTTTTTTTATCACATTTCATGCATTTCTGTTCAGACAAAAAAGATCCAAGTCTGATATGCCTAGCAATTAGATTTAGGCTGCCATTTATAAAGAAAGCCAAATAATTAAACCATTTTGCAGCATCCTAATGTATGTATGTGTGTGTCAATGTTTGTAAGGTATAAGAAGCCTGAGGAGCGTCAGCCGTTGGTTGCTGCCATGCAGATCTTCATGCCCATGTTGAAGGACCGTTTCATACAGCTGCTGCCAGACCCCTCCAGCGATTCTGTCCTGGTGCAGAAGCAGATCCTCAAGATCCTCTATGCTCTCTTTCAGGTAATACCATCACTGTTGCCTTTACTGAAGGTGTCAACCGTTTATCTTCACTAAAGGTTTTGTGTTTAGAGTCTTCTGTGAATTAATCTATATGTTTTTACAGTACAACCTCCCTCTGGAGCTGATCAATCGCCAGAATCTGACAGAGTGGATGGAGATTCTGAAGACAGTCGTGGATAGGGACGTTCCTCCAGTAAGAACATCATAATGCTAACATAGTTGTTTGGTTTATAAGAAGCTAGTTATCGATGTTCTGAGAAGGTGCATTTGATTGGCTGTGAGTGGATGTGTGCGTAGTGTCTGTCTGCGTTTAGGGTTGTCTCCAGTCTGTGTCTTACAGACTGTGTGACAGTTCTCATGCCACACTCACAGCCACAGAGCCACTGGAGATCATAGTACTGGCCCTGTGACGTCTTTATGACCCTCTACCACTGGTCAGCCTCCATAGTCTCCTACAAAACTAAATAAACACAATAAAGATTAAATAAGAGATTACCTTCTCTGATAAACCTTTTTCCAAGTTATTTTTGTTTTAAGTTAACCTTACTGGCAGCTCCAAGCAACATCAGTCCTGACTGATCACATTTGAGAGCATTTAGAAAACAAAATTGTTGATAACACTTTACACTTCCATGAGCCATTAACATGCATTCAAATATTTGTTTTTAAATTTTCATGATATTCAGAATAATTAAAATGTAAATCGTGCTACATACTGAATTTTTACACTTTTCAGTCCAGAGTTTTTAGTGAAAATGGATTATCATCTCTGTTTTGTTTGTAATATATGTCAACCTGGATTTCTGCATGAAGATATCAATAGAAGCTGTGAAAGAACAGGTTGCATGAATCAGAAAATGTATGTTTTACTGCTATGATGTTTGGCTAGTTTTTTTTTCTCTAATGTGCTTGTATGTTACTGCAGGAGACCCTACAGGTAGATGAGGATGAGAGGCCCGAGCTGCCTTGGTGGAAGTGTAAGAAGTGGGCGCTTCACATCCTTGCACGGCTTTTTGAGAGGTACAGGACAAACACTTACCCAGAGCTCATTGCAACACTTTTCCCTGGAAAGCTAAAGATGAAGCTCTCAGATGACCCATGGTCCAATGACTCTGCCCACACTGAGCAGTTATTTTCAGTGGAAGATCCTAAGAGTTTGAAACTGGATGTTGGTGGATTTTCATTCATGATCTTTGTGTTTTTGCTCCAAGGTATGGCAGCCCTGGCAACACAACCAAAGAGTACACAGAGTTTGCAGAGCTTTTCCTCAAGGGTTATGCTGTGGCTGCACAACAGGTACAAAAGATGTTAAGAGTCAGTGAAATGCTGATATGTGTGTGTTGAGAAGTGATGACCTTTGGTTCCTTGTGCTCTTATTAGGTTCTGTTGAAGGTGTTGTATCAGTTTAAGGAAAAGCAATATGTGGCTCCAAGAGTCTTGCAGCAGACACTGAATTACATCAACCAGGGAATCGCACACGCCGTCACCTGGAAGAACCTGAAACCACACATCCAAGTATGTTGACCTTGTTGTACTCTAATGTAAAGCAATTGTTCCCCCGACTCCATTTTCTTTTTGTACATTGTCATGTGTATTCACAATGAAATACATTTGATCTTGAAACTAGCTTCTTTAACACTACCATACAATTTTGTAATTTAATAGAATATCAGGGTCGGATGTAATTACAGGTTGAAGCAGGGCTGGGTAATGTCACTTGAAAGGTGTTTTTTAAGCCTTTTGACAATATTCAATATGTTTATGTGTTTTCTATGTAATGAGAGAACCATACATTTTTAACAGTCTTAATTTGGAAAAGCCATTTTGGATGAGTTTGAGATGTTTAATGTGAAAACCACTTCATATTTTCTTGTTTTTATAATATAACAATACATGTTATTAAAAGTCACTTTGGTTATATTTTAAAACGCATAAGATGAAGGTTTGGGATCGATGCCTTTTTCACACATCGGTAATCAGAAGATTTTCCTGATGATTATTGATATATATCAGGATTTTTTCCGATATATTTAGGGCTGCCTGTTGCACAATAAATAGTATTTGTGATTTCTCAACACAACTTTGGTAAAGTGTGAGCAGCAGGATATATTTAAGGGGTTGCACACAGTGTTCTAAAATTTGAAGAAAAATCCTTATTCAGAGGCTGCCAGATCATTATCAAAAGAACAAAGATTTACTCTAGCAATCACTGGAGAGATAGATATATACATGCACACACATGGTTGGGAGGTATATTGAAATGTATTCCACTACAGAATACATGCTGTCAAATGTAATTTGTAACGTATTCCGTTAGATTACTTGAGGTCAGTAACGTAATCTAAATACTTTGGATTTATTATTGAACTCTGATTACTTCTTCAGCTCTGGTAGATTTTTTTTTTTTACTTGTTTTGACTATAAAAACTCTGTCAGTACAGTAAGACAAAATACACATGTTAAAAATACGTTCTCTGAAAAACCTAAATATCTTGCGCAGTGTTTCTTGTTTTAAGGATTTTTAGATAATTTTACAGGAAAACAATACAAAAGTTTTTATCAAGAATATGATTTTTGCCTAATTTCAAAGGTCTTACTAGAAAAAAGAAATTATGATCCAACGTGAATTTTCTTGATAAAAAAATATGATCGTGCCTGGTAACGTGTGCATGTATAATGGATAGAAATAGCATTTTAGCTTAGCGTAAAGCAGACAATTTATTTATGTTTACATTTATTTCTATTTCTTCTGCTCCAAACTTACTTCAAACGTACTTCTCTGTCTGCTCGTATGAGTGTAACACATCATAAGAAAGTTTTTCACCGCTGTTCAAATGCACTTTGGATCGCATCTTTTAAATGTATAAATGCTTTCCATCTAAAGGACTAAATATTAAATGAAACGAATGACAATAAAATGCAAAGTAATCTCTTCAGTAATCAAAATACTTTTTTAATGTAACTGTATTCTTAATACCAATTATTTAAACTGCAACTGTAGTGGAATATAGTTACTTATATTTTGTATTTTAAATACTTAATCCCGTTACATGTATTTTGTTACTCCCAACCCTGTATATTGTGAACATGCATCTTTCATATAGCTTACACAATGTATTCTCAGTTACAAGTTTGTCTTTTTGTAGTTCGACAGCTTAAATGAAACTTCTTCAAAGATATATACAGAGAAGTTGTATAATGATTTGTAATCATTCAGTTTGCACAGTTAAATCAGTTTAATACTATATCCTGCAAACCTGGTCTCTCTCTTATTCTTGGGAAAAAGTTTAAAACCTCCTGTGCAAGAAACTCAAAAATACCCATCCTATGTTGTGATACCGGTATCTTGCGACCTGCTTCAGTAAATGTTATTTCAGACTCTTGTGATCTCCCAACGCTATTGTTCATTTTTAAAAAGCCAAAACGTGACATGATAAACTAATAAAATAAAACAAGTCAAATTAATATTTTCATATTGTACCTAGTTAGGTCTCTTGTATAATTCACAGCATTAGCTGGTAGAGAATTAATTTCATATTTAAGCAAAAGGGACATTATATGCTTTTCAGTGTTGAGTGCAATTTTAATCTCTTAAAAATGACTCATTAATGTTTTATTATTACTCAAATATACCCATATTAATTGATATCGATTCGGAATCAAATCAAGAGCTTGTGAATCAGAATGAAATCGAGAAATCTGTATTGATACCCAGCCCTAGTTAATCATTAGTAGAACAATTCTAACTTATTGTTCCATTTAACATGCATTTACATACATGGGGCCCTATTTTAAGAGCGCTAAGCACTGCGCTCTTAAATGTAAGTCATATGCGCAATGGGCATGGCCATGAAGTTTTTGTATTGTCGTGCAAGCATGTGCTAAGCCTAGATGAAAGTAACTTTGGCGAAATTGCGCATATAGTGCTAATGGGCTGGGTCATGTGCATCATTAAATCTGAGGTTCTTCTCCTGCAACGTCTGTGCTTTATTATAGTCCATTCCCAGTCAAACACCAGCCATATAAACAAAGGCACATTCATAAGTTGGTTGCGTAAATGGTAGTGTATGCAATGAATTAGAATAGAAATGTTGGACTTGTGTTCTTTTGTGCATTAACTGCACCCTCGTTAAATACCAGGCATAGTTCTATGACAGACGTGCTCCTTTTATTAGCATGGAAAATGTGGTTCTCATCAGGATTTGGGCTAGGCTCCGTTAAGTTATAGAGAATGTAGTATTTATCATTTTCATCTGCTGACACACACCGTGGCTCGAGGGATATTTGCACACACTTCTACCGGTCGTTTTTTATTTTGTAAAAATGTAATTCATTTATTGAAACATGAAAAAAAATTAACCAAAAACATTTCTAAATTCAAATTACACTTTTACCGAAACAAATATAATAACAACGAAGATCATTTAAAAAAAAAATTATACCAGATCCAAATATTTTACTCCCAACTTCTTCCACCGGCCCCTTTTGCAGATTTGATTATTAATTAAATTGTAAAGATAACAAATAATAATATTTGAAAAATAAACCATGACCTCTTGAAAGTTTAACACAGATCTTTTTTTGTTTTATAAACGGCTACGGTTGTCGGTGTCATAATTTGATGTTCCACTATATTTTCAGAGTTTGGACATAAACTTTATTACCACCTGCTGGTGGAAACTGCATATGCAGGAACTGATTTTAGAGGTACATTTTAGCAAATTGCGCTTTGCGCCACTAAATTACCATACAGTGCACCCCCAGTTTGCGTGCATACACCCACAGATAGTGCGAACACTCTCACCCATGCCCACTTGTTCATGTTTCATTAATAAGACCCATTATGATTATAATTTAACTAATGTATCGTCCAGCCCTAGTTTAAACTACAGGTGTGCGTATATAGGCTGTTTTCCAACTGACGTTGAGTGTGGCTTATCCAGTCAGAGTTGAGGACTCTCAAGCTATTCATTTTATAACTTGAGTGTGAATGTATGTTTCAGGGAATCATTCAGGATGTGGTGTTCCCCCTCATGTGCTACACAGACAGTGATGAAGAACTTTGGCAGGAAGACCCTTACGAGTACATCCGCATGAAATTTGGTTAGAGCACCACCATATAGCTTAATCTGAGCCACCAAAGTCTTAAGACCAAAACCATTTAAATCTTCTGACGATTTCTCTCTCGGCCTCTCTTTAGATGTGTTTGAAGACTTCATCTCCCCCACCACTGCAGCTCAGACACTTCTCTTCACCGCCTGTAACAAAAGGAAGGAGGTGGGTGTTTGGAGGCGCCATCTGGTGCGATGATGCCTATGATGTGATTTTGTTGGTCTGAGCATTGTGCCAACCCTTCAGTCAGCACCCTATAGATCCTTCCAACAGTACTCCACTGTCATCTGAGAGCTGTCTTATTGAAATAAAGTGCTTTTGTTTCTTTATAATATGCCTTTTGGCAACACTGGAGTCTTTGGTACACCCTAGAATTTTCACTGTTCTAGAACACTTTTAAATTCGTAGATTTAATTGAAGAAAAAAGATTTGCAAAGTGATTCTCCATCATGGGACCAAAATTAGTATTTTGCTAAGGCACACACTGATGTAGACCTTTGTTAACCAATGTAAAGTTCAGAACTGCACCAGAAGAGAATGAAACAAATGGGGTTTGTTTAAGTTGAACTACTTTTATCATGACACAGCAACTCTTATGAAATAGTGAACACTTGAAATAGTGTTCTTAAAGGGTTGTTTGGCTGTGGGTGAACGGTGTGCGTAGTGTCTGTCTGCGTTTAGGGTTGTCTCCAGTCTGTGTCTTACAGACTGTGTGACTGTTCTCACGCCACACCCACAGCCATAGAGCAACTGGAGATCATAGTACTGGCCCTGTGACATCTTTATGACCCTCTACCACTGGTCAGCCTCCATAGTCTCCTACAAAAACCACAGATGATGTGAATTGTGACATGTTGAACTCTATATAAAATCGATTGAATACTGCCATGTTAACTTTCCCACTACAGGTGCTGCAGAAATCCATGGGCTTCTGCTATCAGATCCTCACAGAACCCGCTTCAGACCCGCGGAAAAAAGATGGTGCGCTTCATATGATTGGCTCGCTGGCTGAAATTCTCCTGAAGGTGAATAGAATTGCTTGACAAACGTTTCACTATGGCCTAACAACAATTATGTAAATTCACACACTTCGTTACGAATATTATATATTTTTGTTTGAATGGTGTAAATGATGTGATGTCTTTTTTCCCCTTCAAACAGAGAAAGATCTACAAAGACCAGATGGAGTTCATGTTGCAGAATCATGTTTTTCCTCTCTTCCGCAGTGAGCTGGGCTACATGAGAGCCAGGGTGAGAAATCTGCTCCATTTAACAATTACTGTCCCAATGTACCTCAAGCATGATTTTGTCTCCAGTTGAAATCTGTAAGCAGGATCCCCAGATTGTGAAATATTTAATAATAATTTAGAATTATATAATGTAAAACATTATAATTTAATGATTAAAAATAAAATGAAAATGACAAATGTATTTAAAGAATAATTATTATAATGAAAAGTCATTGAAATCAATGAGACAGCTTCATCTAGTTTATGCCTGAAATATAGTTTCTATGGTTTATAGTTTAAAATGTAAGATTTTTTTGCCTAAATTAAATCGATTCCCTATTTGAACCTCTGCCTCCATTAGGCCTGCTGGGTACTTCATTACTTCTGTGAGGTCAAGTTCAAGAATGACCAGAACCTGCAGACGGCCCTGGAGCTCACCCGACTCTGTCTGATCAACGACAATGAGATGCCCGTCAAAGTGGAGGCTGCCATCGCCCTGCAGGTCCTCATCAGCAATCAGGAGAAAGGTAGTTATATCCCGCTCTGTTTTCTGACTTAAGCATTAGCTGGATTTATTGGAAAAAGGCTTTAATTGTGTTTTTCCCATCAGCCAAAGATTACATCACTCCCTTCATCCGGCCAGTAATGCAAGCCCTCCTCCAAATTGTGCGTGAGACAGAGAATGACGATCTCACCAACGTCATCCAGAAAATGATCTGCGAGTACAGTGAAGAGGTCACCCCCATTGCCGTGGAGATGACCCAGCATTTGGTAAGGCTATTGAATGTGCCTGACTCGGAAAACATCCTCCAGATGGATATATTCAATTAAAATATTTTGCTCTTAGGTAATTAACATTTACAAATGTCCTGGGTAAGTAAATATATAAAAGTTTGGTTTAACTCGTTCGGTGTAATATAATATTCCATATTAAATTGAAAAAAAAGGTTTATCTTAAAAACCCTTTGTTTTTTGCAGTCAGTTGTCCATTAAAAAGAACAAAAAGTAAACATTTGTAATGACACATGTATGCGCTTACTGACTGATAAAGAGTTGGTACCGATTTAGCATGTGGTCTACATTTCAAAGTAAATACTTAATAGTACAAAATATGCAAGTAAACGACGCAAATGTAGCCCAACTATATTTGCAACATAATAAACTCAGCCAAAAATAAAATGCTTTTATTTTCAGCAAAATTAATATGTGTAAATATTTCTGTGAAAATAAAAAGATTCAACAACTAAGACTTTAACTGAACAAGTTTCACAGACATGTGACTAACAGAAATGGACTAATGTGTCCCTGAAGTAAGGGGGGCACACAAAAGTAACAGTCAGTATCTGGTGTGGCCACCAGCTGCATTAAGTACTGCAGTGAATCTCCTCCTCATGGACTGCACAAGATTTGTCAGTTCTTACTGTGAGATGTTACCCCACACTTCCACCAAGGCTCTTGCAAGTTCCCAGACATTTCTGAGGGAATGGCCCTAGCCCAAACATCCAACATGTCACAGACGTGCTCAATTCGGATTGAGATCTGGGCACTTCGCTGGCCATGGCAGAACACTGACATTCCTGTCTTGCAGGAAATCACACATAGAATGAGCAGTATGGCTGGTGGCATTGTCATGCTGGAGGGTCATGTCAGGATGAGCCTGCAGGAAGTGTACCACATAAGGGAGGACGTTATCTTCCCTGTAATGCACAGCGTTGAGTTTGCCTGCAATGGCAACAAGCTCAGCCCGATGATGCTGTGACACACCGCCCTAGACCATGACGGACCTTCCAAATCGATCCTGCTCTAGAGTACAGGCGTCGGTGTAATGCTCATTCCTTAAACGATATACACAAGTCCAACCATCACCCCTGGTGAGACAAAACCGACTCGTCAGTGAAGTCCTGTCTGGTCCAGCAAAGGTGGGTTTGTGCCCATAGGCAACATTGTTGCCAGTGATGTCTGGTAAGGACCTGCATTACAACAGGCCTACAAGCCCTCAGTCCAGCCTCTCTCAGCCGATTGTGGACAGTCGGTGCACTGATGGAGGGATTGTGCATTCCTGGTGTATCTCGGGCAGTTGTTGTTTACATCCCTTAGGTGTGATATTCGGATGTACCGATCCTGTGCAGGTGTTGTTACACGTGGTCTGCCACTGTGAGGACAATCAGCTGCCCTTCCTGTCTCCCTGTAGCGCTGTCTTTGACATCTCACAGTACAGACATTGCAATTTATTGCCTTTGCCACATCTGCAGTCCTCCTGCCTCCATGAAGCATACCTAAGGCACGTTCACGCAGGGAGCCTGGGCATCTTTCTTTTGGTGTTTTTAAGAGTCAGTAAAAAGGTGTCCTATGTTTTTATATCTGTGACCTTAATTGCCTACCGTCTGTAACCTGTTAGTGTCTGAATGACCGTTCCGCAGGTGCATGTTCATTAATTGTTTGATTCATTGAACAAGCATGGAAAACATTAAACCCTTTACAATAAAGATCTGTAAAGTTATTTGGATTTTACAAAATTGTCTTTTAAAGTACAGTGTCCTGAAAAAGGGACGTTTTTGTGTGTGTGTGTGTGTGTGTGTGTGTGTGTGTTAATAACAAAATTAAAATAATTATATAGTGGAAAGAGTTGGATGTCAATGCAGAAATTTTTCTCAATCCATTTTGACGATATAAAAAAGTACACCAAAATAAGTTTGTCAACTACGCCCTTAGAACTGTGAAGAATCATTTTTGTAATTTAAGAAGTGTCATTAATGCACAACTTTGCTCTACAGGCCATGACCTTTAACCAGGTGATCCAGACAGGGCCTGACGAGGAAGGAGGTGATGATAAAGCAGTGACGGCCATGGGCATCCTCAACACCATTGACACGCTGCTGAGTGTGGTGGAGGACCATAAAGAGGTAAGAAAATAGAAACATGGGCTGCAGAAGTACATCTTGTCTAGTCCAGCCGCCCACAAACCCAAAACAACATGCAGTGTTTGCCAACTCCTGACAAAGTGCCCGGCTGGTTGGAGCAGACCTGCCTTTAAATAGCCCTGTGGAAATACATTTATGCAGCAGACACTCTCTTTGTAAAGTAAAAGAGATGTGCATATATTGTACAATTGAAAGCAATTGAATCTTTTGTGTAAGTGTCAATAACTCCATCATAACTGATTTGTTGTACACAGACTAGACCTAAAAGGCTCAAGTGCCAATTGAAATAATGTTAGTCTAAAGCTTAAAGACACCATTAAATGAAAACTGGAGGATTGTGGTTTTTAAAAATGAGAATGTCCCTCCACAAAATAACACCTTTTATGGCACTTTTCCAGAGTAAGTTACAGTTTGAGACTACTCTCTTTTCTGAGCTTGCTTTTCCACTGCTGTTTAGTGCCACCTCAACGTGGGTGGGATTATAGGCTGATTGTCATAGTTGTTCCACCTCTACTGCTTAACATCATCTTAAACGTGACAAAACAATAACACTACTGTTAGGTGTTAGCTACTAGCTCATTGTGCCTCATAAAGCAGTTGTTGCATGGTGATTTTACACAAGTGTAAGTGTTTTGGAAGCAAACTTTCCAGAATTAACACAACTACACATTATATGATGTTTTAATCTGTGAATTACATTGTACACAACAGTGTTTTCCACTGTGAAACATCACCATTCTAATAACACTTATTAAGCATTTTGGGACTGAAGACAAGTTTAAGTTTAGAAAGTGGAATTTTCCCCCATTCATCCATTATGCAGGTCTTTAGCTGCACAATTTTACAGGGTCTTCGTTGCCATATGGTGTGCTTCATAATGCAGCACACATTCTCAATTGGAGACCGGTCGGGACTGCAGGCAGGCAAATCTAGCACCCACTCTCTCTGCTTACAGTCATGCACTTAAAATCCAGGCAGTATGTGTTTTGAAGTTGTCCTGCTGGAAAATGCAGGGATGTCCCTGGAAAAGATGGTGCTGGATGGCAGCATATGTCGCTCCCAAAATGTGTGTGTATCTGTCTGCATTCATGGTGTTCTCAGAGATTTGCACTGACACACTCCTGGCCCATACAAACACTGGCTTTTGGACCTGACATTGATAAAAGCTTAGATGGTTCTTTTCCTCATTGGCTTGGATAACACGATGGCTGTGTTTTTCAAAAGCTATTTGAAATGTGGACTCATCAGACTTAAAACACAATGTTCTACTTTCCATCTAAGATGAGACTGAGCCCAGAGAATTCGGCAGCACTTCTGGACAGTGTTGATGTATGGCTTCTGCTTTGCATAGTAAAGTCTTAACTTGCATCTGTGGATGCAGCGGTGAATGGTGTGGACTAACAAAAGGTTTAAAGTAATCCCAAGCCAATGTTCTTGCTATCCATTACAGATTTTTGACATTTTTTGAAGACAGTGACATCTGAGGGATCGGAGATCATGCACATTCAGAAGTGGTTTTCCTCTTGCCTTTTACTCAAGATATTTGACCATATTCCAATTTGATAAATCTCGAATGATCCTTGCCCTTGAAGGACTAGGCTCTTTTTGGAGGCTCAAGTATACAGTAGTAAGACACGATTGCCTCACCTGTTTAACATCTTCGTAACGACACGTCAGTGTACACGTGTCAAATGGTCATTGTGGTCCATCTCCCTTTGGTTGAGGCATAAACAGCGTTTTTATGTCACTGTGTCAAGTTAAATGTAGTTTGTAATGGGGATGTGCATGACTAATCGAGCACTCATTTAGACTAAGCATTTTCCTGCCGTGAGCAGCGCTGAATTGCATTGTATTTCCCATTTGAATCTCCCATCAAATCTCGTAGGCAAGGCAAGTTTATTTATATTGCACATTTCATACACAATGGTAATTCAAAGTGCTTTACATAGAAGAGATTAAAATAAGAATAATTGAAACAGTTTAGAATAAAATAAAATACAGTACAAACAGTCGGACACAGTGGCACAGTGCTCATTCAGTAAATGCACAGCTAAACAGATGTGTTTTGAGTCTGGATTTGAATGTGACTAATGTAGGAGCTTATCTGATCTCTTCTGGAAGCTGGTTCCAGCTGCGACTGGCAAAATAGCTAAAAGCAGACTCTCCTTGCTTAGAGTGAACCCTTGGTATTTCTAGCTGATGTGATCCTAATGATCTGAGTGATCTGTTGGGTTTATATTCAGTGAGCATATCTGCAATATATTGAGGTCCTAGCCCATTGAGTGATTTATATACCAGTAATAATACTTTAAAATCAATCCTAAATGTAACTGGGAGCCAGTGTAAAGACCTGAGGACTGGTGTGATATGTTCATATTTTCTGGTTCTGCTCAGAATCCTGGCAGCAGCGTTCTGTATGAGTAGTTACAATTGAGTCCATTTGAGGACGCTGTGTATGTGTGTCAGAGGACTTGTATGAGAGATGTAATGGTGACTGCTTTTAAAAGCAAAGTGTGGCAATACTTGTGATATTTTGATTCTTATTGAATTCTACTATATATTTGGCTCTTGTTGGAGTCATGCAAACAGTCAAGGATCAGCATTTATTGGTGGAAAGGAAATGCAAAGCGAATTCAGAAGCTGATCAGACCAGTATGAGTTAAATTGCTGAACACGAGTGCACTTTATAAAAAGTACACTTTCACCTTGTTTTTCTGATGTGAAATTATAAAAATATCATAGTCTTATGTACAGTTTATATCTGTGCATTAACCTCCTGCCATCAGTATTGGTTTCTATGTAAGCTCTGGGTGAGTGCAAATTATATTTTACTGTTACTTTAAAAACTTTTTTGCTTTCCATTTTTATTGATGGATATTGTTCATTTATATTTTTCCCAAAAGAAAAGCATAGTTGATTAAAGTTACCTTATTTTAAACCGTTCTTGGTAACACTTATGAATAAAGCAAAAATGATATTCATGTTTGTGTCATGTTACTTTTAACATGCATTTCATTTTGTGAAATTATAAGAATATAAGACATTGTGCAACAGTGCTTCTGATTGGCTGATTTCAGATCACCCAACAGTTAGAGGGAATCTGTCTACAGGTGATCGGCACAGTCCTACAGCAGCACGTTTTGGGTGAGATTCACAAAATTCCAGTGGGGGGAAAAAACAACTCTTGTTATGTGTGATCTTCCTGCTATATTGTTCATTTGTTTGGTGTTAATGTTCCCAGAATTCTACGAGGAGATCCTGTCTCTGGCCCACAGTCTGACCTGTCAGCAGGTGTCTGCTCAGATGTGGCAGCTGCTTCCTCTGGTCTATGAGGTCTTCCAACAAGATGGATTTGACTATTTCACAGGTAACGCAGGAGCTTGTGTTTGATTTGCATGTTCGCTTGATCGCTTGACGAACTGCCTTCTGAAATTGTAAACTGAATATCAGAAGATTGCACAAACTTCCCTTGTTGATCCAAATCTGATGATTTGGGCTCTTCAATCTCATTCCTCATATGTACCATATTATTTGATTTCAGATATGATGCCACTCCTCCATAACTACATCACAGTCGACACAGACACGCTCCTGTCTGACACCAAATACCTTGAAATAATCTACAGTATGTGCAAAAAGGTACCGTCTCTCTCCTTTTAAATCCTTTTAAAAACTGTGTCTTTGAATTTCCTAAGCAATATGATTCTGTTCCCTATCAGATTTTGTCTGGTGACCCAGGTGAGGACCCAGAATGCCATGCAGCCAAGTTGTTGGAAGTCATCATTCTGCAGTGTAAAGGTCGTGGTATTGACCAGGTGTGTTTCTTGAAGAGGCGAATCAATACACGTTTATAATATTGGCTTTCGTATTTTATATTGACTGTAAAAATTGTAATATAAACATAATTTTTATATCCATCCATCTCTTAAGAAAATGTACCTGAAAATGCTTTATGCCTGTTCCTGCAGGTGGTGCCACTGTTTGTAACGACCGCTCTGGAGCGTTTGACTCGTGAGGTGAAGACCAGTGAGTTGAGGACCATGTGTCTGCAAGTGGCCATCGCTGCGCTCTATTACAGCCCACCACTGCTGCTCAACACACTGGAGAACCTGCGCTTCCCCAACAACACAGAGCCCATCACCAACCACTTCATCTCACAGTGGCTCAAAGACATCGACTGCTTCCTCGGGTACACCCACCATACTGTTTACAAAGCTGCTGGACCTGGTTGTCAAATGTGCAGTTTTCCAATCTTGTTTTTTTTTTTATGTTTACAGACTCCATGACCGGAAGATGTGCGTGTTAGGACTGTGCGCTCTAATGGATCTGGAGCAGAGGCCACAGGCCATCAATCAGGTGGCAGGTCAGCTCGTCCCCGCTGCCATCCTCCTGTTTAATGGCCTGAAGAGAGCCTATGCCTGCAGAGCTGAACATGAGAACGATGAGGATGACGACGATGAAGATGGAGAGGAGGAAGAGGAAAATGGTAAAAGAGCATTGCTTACTCAGTTTTTCCTGTTTATCTGAATGGCTACAAAGTGTTAATTAGTTGCAATTATAGTCTTCTAAATAAATAGCATTTTATTGGTCACATTTTTGTCTTTATATTAGCTGTCACACTGCCTTTTTCACAATGTTATCAAGCAATTGTTGCGGTTTGATAATTTTAAGTGCACACATTTTTATCACTGAATTAGGGCTGAACAATTTGGACAAGTCTTATTGCAATTATTTAAGTATTGCGATTTGGTTTATGATAAACAACACACCAAATATATTAGCCTAGTGATCTCCTTTGACCAAAATTAGATCATGCTCTACTTCCAATAAAAAGACTTGAGACCTCTTAAAATGACCCAAACTATATGGAATTCAGACCCTTTATTCACATTTTGTTGTTGCAGCCTTATGCTGATGCTTTTAAAAAATATATATATATATAAAAAAAAATTCACATCAATCTACACTCCATACCCAATAATGACACAGCAAAAACCAGATTGAACTTTGAAAATGTATTCAAAAGAAAAAAACCTGAAATATCACATTGGCATAAGTATTAGAACCCTTTGCTGTGATACTTGAAGTTGAGCTCAGTTGAATCCCATTTATTTTGATCATCATTGAGATGTTTCTACACTTTGACTGGAGTCCACCTGCAGCAAATTCAATTGATTGCATATGATATGGAAAGGCACACCCCTGTCTATATAAGATTTCACAGCTGAAAATGCACATCAGAGCAAAAATCATGTCATAAGGTCAAAGGAACTGCCTGCAGAGCTTAGAGACAGGATTGTGTCGAGGCACAGATCTGGGGAAGGCTGGAGGTTCCCAAGAGCACAGTGGCCTCCATAATTCTTAAATGGAAGAAGTTTGGAACAACCAGGACTCTTCATAGAGCTTGCCGCCTGGCCAAACTGAGCAATTCGGGGAGAAGGGCCTTGGTAGGAGAGCTGATTAAGAATCCGATGATCACCCGTGGAGATGGGAGAAACTTGCAGAAGGACAACCATCACTGCAGCACTCCACCAATCTGGGTTTTATGGCAGAGTGGCCAGATGGAAGCCTCTCCTCAGTGCAAAACACAAAGTCTAAAGGACTCTCAAACAGTGAGAAACAAGATTCTCTGGTCTGATGAAACGAAGATTGAACTGTTTGACCTCAATTCCAAACGTCATGTCTGGAGGAAACCAGGCACCTCATCACCTGCGCAATACCATCCCAACGGTGAAGCATGGTGGTGGTAGCATCATGCTGTGGGGGTGTTTTTCTGTGGCAGGGATTGGGGAACTTGTCAGGGTTGAAGGAAAGTTAAATGCTGCAAAATACAGAGATATCCTTAATGAAAACCTGGACCAGAGTGCTCAGGACCTCAGACTTGGCCAAACGTTCACTTTACAGCAGGACAATGACCCTAAGCACACAGCCAAGATGACGCAAGAGGCTTAGGGACAACTCTGTGAATGTCCTTGAGTGGCCCAGCAAGAGCCTGGACTGGAACCCAGTCGAACATCTCTGGAGAGACCTGAAAATGACTGTCCACTGACAGTCCCCATCCAACCTGATAGCCCTTGTGCTAAAATGCTTCAAATTATTGTTAGTTTTTTTCCAAGGTAAATGCTACATATGCTGCAACATATCAAAATGTGGAAGAAAAAAAAAGGGGTCTGAATACTTTCTGAATGCACTGTAGATTTTTGCAATTGAGTAAATGATGTAATTTTAGCCTGTCCAAGAGTCAAGATGTTTAAAATCACAGCTGAAATAATTTTCACAATAGAAATGGGTCACGTTGAGTTTATTGCTCTGGTTGTAGACTGCACAATGCAGAAAATGTGCATACTGTATACAGTATCCATACGGCATATTTCAGAAACTTTTACTAGTATGGTAGTGTGCAATTCCAAACATAGCCCTTGTCCTAGCCAACCTCTGAGACAAAACTGTCCGTGGCATTGATTTATTTTTTCCATTATCATTTAAAGGAAATTAATGATAATGTATGGTAATTCTGATGTGGATCTGTGCAGTTGAGTTGGGCAGTGATGAAGACGACATCGATGAAGAAGGCCAGGAATATCTTGAAATGTTGGCTAAGCAAGCAGGAGAGGACGGTGATGATGAAGACTGGGAGGAAGATGATGCAGAGGAGACTGCTCTCGAGGGCTACACGACCTCAGTGGATGATGAGGACAACCTTGTTGATGAATACCAAATCTTCAAAGCCATATTTCAGAGTATGAACTTTATTTTCAATATGCATGAAATAATACGCAATTTAAAAATGTCTTTGTGACTCATACTTGCGCTCTCTCTCCTCTGTAGATATCCAGGCCCGTGACCCTGCATGGTATCAAGTGCTCACACAGTGTCTCGATGAGGAACAAAGAAAACATCTTCAGGATATTGCAACACTTGCAGATCAGCGGCGAGCAGCACATGGTGAGGCAAAAGATTTTTCCATGTACTCAATTCTGAAAAATTGTTTGATAACATTTTGTACGCCTTGTTGATTTGTCCATTCGTTTCCGATTGATTCTAGAATCAAAGATGATCGAGAAGCATGGAGGATACAAGTTCACAGTTCCCGAGGTGCCAACAAATTTCAACTTTGGTGGCAGCGCCCCTGGGATGAACTGAGTCCTCCATTTCCCTTTTCCCCTTTCTAACTGTGACTGAATGTAGTGAAATGAAAACACTTGTTTGTGTTACTCCCTGAAGTAGTGGTTCCACAACTGGCTCTTCTCTCTCACTCTTCAATCTGACTTTCAAATTGAACAGCACCAGAAGATGTGGGAAGGCTACCAAACGCAACCAATGCCTGGGAAAACAAACAAAAACTTGAACGCTAAGCAAGTGGGGGGGGTGAAAAAGCTCTGAACAATTGTTGTCTAATGGGATCCAAAAATAAGAGGGAAATGGCAGCTCCCGCTCATACATACAACGGGGGCTAAAGATTTGAAATTAATGAGACATAATGTCAAATCATTGTCACTGTACGGGCCAAAGGGCCTTTTCGAGATTATACCTCTGGCAGTAGTTTCAACGTTTTTCTTCATCAAAAACTAAAATCTCTTGTTATTGTACATACTAGCCAAGGCACTTGATTTTTAAGTCGCCTGGTCAAAACAACCAGAGGAATTGGTAAGGTGTCAACGTGTATTCAAATGTAGCATATTGGATACTTGTCATAGCATTATGTGATGCCTGATCTCTGTAAATTAATGACTAGCACTTTCATTTTGTTCAGGTCTCTTAGCCTTCTGTATCAGACTGCAAATTTTTTAAACTCGGTTGATGACTATTTAAAAATTGGAACTGTGTTACCTGACTGGTGACTTCTCCTCCTATAATGGTTGGTGTTCAGAGGGCTTCAATAACAGTGTGTGGCAATTATTTGCTGCTTGTAATGACGTTTTAGACTCCAAACAGAAGTGCTCTTGCTGTTCTATCTGGATAAAGACATTGTTACAAGCGCAGAGTCATTTGATTAATTAAATGGAGCATGAATAGTGGAGGTCTCAAACATTTCGTTGATGTATGGGTGAACCATAAATATAAACAACATTAAAAGAAGCAACTTTAAGTCAGAGTATTTTTGTGATCATATCATCTTGTTCAAAACAACATTCTCATTAGCTTTTTTTTATACTGTCAGGACTATTGTAATTGTGTCTTGCAATGCTATTTAGGTCCTGTCTGGGGGGGAAACGAACAGAAAATATAGTTGCACGCAGCAATTATGGGGTCATCACACCAATACCATGGACTTCCGGTGCTTGGATCATGGCATTTCACAGTTCGTTTGGGCATGTTCTCGAGGTCAAGTTCAGAGCTTGGGACACATCCACACTAATCGAAGTTTGCAATTTGTTTTCAGTTTCCTAATGTCATCATTTTCAAAGTATGCAGAAATTGAGATGGTTTTTAGTGGATGAAAATGGCATTCTAGTGTGAATGAGACTAAAACGTTAATGTGGATGTGCCCTTCCCTTGATCTAAAGGAAATCCAAGCCAATGTTGCGTTTGGTTAGCAAAAATCTGTTAAAAGGTGTATATGATGGAGCTTGATGTTCAAACCTACAAGCCCCAAGAAATAAATGTAAACCAAAAGCATGACCTTAGTCCTTGCCATTGTACACTGCAAAATGTCATCCAAGTTGTCCAAAATCATAAATTTGGAATTAATTTATATTCAAGTTTAATTTCATTACGGCAAAGCTCACTAAAAGGCATTGCAGTTTAGCTCAGATTTGGTTAAGATCAAATGATGACATTTATAAAAAGTATACTTTTGAACAAATTCAAGATAATCAACATTTAAATCATCCGGTGCATTGAAGTGGAACAGAGGTAGTTTAGCTGAGCCTTAGTGGTAGGAGCCAATCACCTTTTTGAAAGGGACATTCCCTGTCCATTAACTCAAGAATGTGCATTTGCAGGACCAGCTTGAAAAGTAGTGGATTTTTTTTTAGTGCAGTTTGAGCTAAAGCAGCACAATTTGTTGTTTTCAGATTTTACTGCTGATTGGATGAATTAAATTTGATCGTAATCTTGACCAAATTTTTTGGACATTTAAAGTTTTCTACATTTCAATTTCATAGAAGCAGTCTTTGTAAAATAGATGCACGGGAGCACCCAAAGATGGTCAAAGTGGACTGACTTGCCTTAAATGGGACATTGACTTGCACTTTTTACATTTCTAGACCAAAATGTATAAAGCAGATGTCAAATTTTTAACTTGTGGTGGCGCTAGAAGGTTTGCAAGACTGACCACAAAAGTTGTCATAAGCAATGTTCAGATCCTTCCCAATTAGTGTGCCAATTCTCACCACTTTTTAACCATGCGTTTTTTGGGGCTCCAATAGACATACTGCAAGAATATGCGGAATAAGATGACATATTAGTTGCCTTGACACTTGGCACTTGAAAGACCAATAATTTATGTCTCTTAACATGCTAAACATGGATTGAAACCCCATTGCATGAGACTATTCCTTGGGTATGTGAATGGGTTTACTGTCCTCTGGGTATTTCAAGGTTAGGAACTGAAAGAAATAATGGATCAGTAACAATAAAAGTACTTGAGGTTGTTGACTGAGCTAGTTGGTATGGTTGTGATTTTACTAAGATGCAGTAAGTATCATGCATTGGGAAGAGAGATATTTTGAGTGCATAGCAGCAACGTTGTTTTTGTCAAAAGTATTGATATTAAAAACGTTGCACATCCCCTTATGTAATAATTCTACACAATGTGGTTGTTAGTTGACATGAATGGGTTCCCCGGCAGGTAATTTCACTGCGCATGACAATGTTTAATGAATGTTTTTAATTGGTATTCACTCAGATATACCTGTTGAGTTATCAAACACAAGCAGATAGATTTAATGCAATACTGTAGTAAAGAGAGTTGCATATTTCCTGCTTAACATTTTTAGCTATAGTAAAGATCAGCATTGACCAACACTCAAACAAACCTAATGGAGAAGTGCCTGTAAGACTACATATTGTAATTCACAAAGACCGTTAAGAGTATACTATGACACCTTTTAAAGACCAAGAAGCATTACACAATAAAGCTTGCATTTACTATGGTTATAGACACAAGCATCATTTCTATGATATGACTGAAGTTGTAGGCATGGCAGCATCAGCATCAATTTGCTTTTTCTTGATTTTGATCCCAAAAAGACTGCAAATCTTCTGCAGCATCAGATCTACGATCTCCTCTTCTTCAGATGGCTGTAGGAAAAAGAAATAATCCATTAAGTTGTTTGGAAATCATAGCATTGCGCTAGATTATTGGAGACGTACTGTGGGATGAAGTTGCTCTTCACTGAAAGCCACCAAGATGACAGATATAAAGAGGTTGAGCACTACGAATGTCATGAAGATAATGCAGGATCCAATAAGACAGGCACCCAGTACTGGATTGTAATCCAATACCTTTAGGTAGAAGGATTGTATAACGTGAGTACTTTAAAATATTGTCAGTGTATCTCAGTTGCAATATTTGGCCCTATATTTACCTCGTCATAGTTAAAGATGCCGAGTTGTAGGCGAATAATGGTTTGAGCAGCCTCAAGGAGAGTTCTGTATGAGTAAAGCCTCCAGCCATACATCAAATTGCACTAAAGAAATAAAATATTAATGTTTTATATATATATATATATACAAACAGTATGTAAATGATTGCTAATAGCAATGGTTGCCATTTAAAAATGGGACTTGGATGTAATTAATGAATAGCTACTTGGATGCTATTTTCCAAGTATTCAGAAGTCATACAGTATCTTTGTTTGAAGAAGAAACAGACATATCTCCTATCACTTTTTGTGAAAGTCATATGAGATTGAAAAGATCATTTTAACAGTCAAATTAGGAATAAGGACAGTAACTGTGGGAGAATAAGGTACTCACAGCAATGGAATAGGCCAAGAACATGATAGTCATGACCACAATGAAGCCAGAGATATCTGTCCATGCCCGCTGCAGCGTAGAGGTGATCATGTGTAGTTTGGGGTTCAGCCTCAGCAGATGCCACAGCTTGATGGTGGCAAGCAGAACTAAGAAGGCTATCAGATAGCCCAGTACAGCATCTGCTGTTGCAGTCTCATAAAAACTAACAAACCTGGCGGAGAAGAAACTTTAATTAATTTTTGACATTTTCTAGTGTTGATGGCTTTATGCAGTGCTATTTTCACTGATGTAAAGCAGTTAAAGGTAAACAATGTAGGACTGCTCATAAAATGTAAATGTAAATCTGACAAATAACAACTTTTATATGATATGTCACATATATTATTTAAACCGAAGATATAAATGGTGTCATAAATCATTTCACAGTTCTGTTTTCTCCAGTTAGCTAAATGGTTAGCCTATTAGCTTAGCATATGCTAGCTTCTCCTCTTAATTTTCATCACATTTCTCCTCACTGTCGTTAAATACTGATACATACTGATTGATTGTATTCAATAAAACTTTTAAGTTGTGGTATATTGAACAATTCTACAAACTTAATTTTGTCTGTGTGTGTGTGTATTTTCTCCCCAATTTGGAATGCCCAATGCCCTTTAAGTCCATGTGGTGGCATTGTGACTCGCCTCAATCCGGGTGGTTGAGGACGAATCTCAGTTGCCTCCATGTCTGAGACGTCAATCCGTGCATCACATCACGTGGCTTGTTGAGCACATTACCGTGGAGACATAGCCCGTGTGGAGGCCCACGCTATTCTCCGAGGCATCCATGCGCAACTCGCCACGTGCACCACAGAGAGCGAGAATTATAGCGACTACGAGGAGGTTACCCCATGTGACCTTACCCTCCCTAGCAGCTGGGGCCATTTGGTTGCTCAGGAGACTTGGCTGGAGTCGAACTCACAACTCCAAGGGTGGTAGTCAGCGTTTTTTTCTATCGGATATCAACTAGGTGGCTGTTTAGTAAGGCTGTGATGGGGTTTATGCTACAATATTTACAATACTACAATAAGATTTGCTTGAATACTGTTTGACATAGCTAAACATTGTTCCACAGTTTAAGACTTCCACTCACAGGTCTTTGTTATTGTGGTAGTACTCTATGTCCCGGTTACCCAGTATCGTCCGTTTGACAAACACAGATAACGCACTCCAACTTAGAGTGATGATGGCCAGCTCTAAAAGATTCCACTTGCTCCTGAAATATCCCCATTTGTGCTGCGTCATCAGTTTACCCTGTTAAAAACAAAGAATATGGTGCATTACAGCTTCACTGATGCAAATTACAGAATCATATTTCAATGATCCACAAGTGAGCTGACCTGCACAAACATGTAGTAGAGAATAAAGAGGAAATAGATAGCCTCTGATGCCATGACAAATACATGAAAACCACCAGTGGACTGGTAAAGACGCACATTCTGCACCTCACTTCGATATTGGAAAGCACCTGCAAAAACAACAAAATTAACAGCCGTACTTGTGAAAGTGAGGGTTTTTTTTTTTTACATTATTGCTAGAAGATGACTCACCTGCTCCTGTTGTCTCAAACATGAGAGTTACAATACAGAAGAGGTTTACATTTGCATTATAAACTGTGAACTCCACGAAGACAGCCCGTGTATAGACGTCCAGCCAGGTGTTGTCAAATAGATACTGAAGTAGCCTGTAAGGAAAGGGAAATGATAGATCAGATATTGTAACTGTACCCATGTTGTTTAATGGAGTAGTTCACCCAAACATTTACATTCTGTCATAATTTACTCACATGCCAAATCCTTCTGACTTAACGCAAAATGGGAATTTTTTATGGATGTCCTGGTCCATCTTTTCAATACAATGGCTTAAAACTTAATACCCAAAAGTTTCATAAAAGTGGTCTATCCAATTTGTGCATCAAATTCCAAGTCTTCTGAACGTATATGAAACTTTGTTATTTTTCAGTGAAAATAATGACACCTGTTGCACATTAATGAGTGCATGAAAGCAGCTTGTGTTGTTTATTGTGCTAAACAATGCAAATTCTTGTGTGAACCTGCAAGCCACTTTGAACAAGCTTCTCTCATAACACTCATTGAAGATATAGTTAACCCAAAAATTAAAATTCTCTCATCATTTACTCCCCCCTCATGCCGTCCCAGATGTGTATGACTTTCTTTCCTCTGGTGAACACAAATAAAGATTTTTAGAAGAATATCTCCACTCTGTAGACCCATACAATGCAAGTGAATGGTGGCCAGAACTTTGCAGGTCTAAGAAGCACATAAAGCCAGGATAAAATAAATTCATAAGACTCCAGTGGTTAAATCCATATCTTCAGAAGAGATATGATAGCTGTGGGTGAGAAAAAAAACTATATTTAAGTCCTTTTTAACTATAAATCTCCAGTTTGTCTTTCACATTCTTCTTCTTTGGTTTTTGGCGATTTGCATTCTTCAGGTACATCGCCACCTACTGGGCAGGGAGGATAATTAAAGTAATAAATGACTTAAATATTGATCTGTTTCTCACCCACACCTATCATATCTCTTCTGAAGATGTGGATTTAACCACTGGAGTCTAATTAATTACTTTTATGCTACCTTTATATGCTTTTTGGATCTTCAAAGTTTTGACCACCATTCACTTGCATTGTGAGGACCTACAGAGCTCAGATATTTTAAAACTCAGAAGAAAAATCTGGGATGGCATGACAGTAAATAACGAGACACTTTTATTAGTGGGTAAACTATTCCTTTAATGTGCAATCAAGATATACAATGAAAAACTTTTGGGTCCTTTTTAAACTTTAAAGGGAGTCATCATCTGCAACTGTCTTGAAAAGATGGACCGGGATATTCATTAAAATATCCCCTTTTAATTCCGTATAAGTCAGTCATATGGCTTTAGAATGATATGATGTTGAGTAAATTATGACAGCATTTTAATTTGTGGGTAAACTATTCCTTTGAACATTATACATGCTACCTGTTTGCATTCTGTTGATCACTGCCCAGGTCCACCACAAATCCTCCACCCTTATAAAGGGCCACATTGCCCCAGACCGTGTTTGACTTGAGTTTGGCCTGAGATTGGTATTGCCAAGATGTTAGGAAAGTCTCAGAGCCATTAAGATTATTAGAAGCATTCCAGGCTGGACTGTAAGAGCCCATGTCCTCCGCTTCCCAAGAATATGGGGCATGGCATTCCGGAACAGAGTGCCTCATTGACTTGGCAATCTTACAAGAGTCTCTTCTCACCCTAACCTGACGAAGACGAGGAATGCCAACAAGTTTTGAGTTTCCATCCGTTATGAAACCTGAAAAATTTAATTAACCACAATTAAGGCCTATTAATACAATAAACATGTAATTTCTAACCTCCATGCTAAATATGACCAGATAAGATCAGCTGGTTCAGGCTGGTTTATGCTTGTTAATGCAGGGGACCAGTGTAGCCATGATATTCACCAGCAAAACCAAGCTAGTTGACCTAGGTAGTCTTGCTGGTTATGCTAGTTAATAAGCCTGGTGCGGAAACTAGCTAGGGTTCAACATCCAAAAAATACCTTACAGTTTTCTGGTTAGCAGCTTCGCTGATCTTTTCAGCAAGGCTTCAACTGTGGTAGACAAAGTTTATTGATATAATACCTGGATATCGGCCAAACAGATTACTGAGCAAGGAGGTTTTAGCCCAAGTGAATATTTCTTTGTAGTTCATAGTCTCTGATGTTCCACTGCTAAAGCTCTGTCGGACATGCTGAGTGAGGTAGTACGCATTTGGATCTCGCTGACCATATGCGACCAAGAGCAGCATCCATAGGAACCCTAAATAAACTTCAAGGAAAACAAGTTTATGTCCCACACGAGCTGATGGTTCCATCACTGAGAACCAAATGAATGCATGTGTTACTCTTACTGAAAATCTCTCTGATGAGTGCAAACACTTTCTGTTCTTTGATCATGTTGTCTCTCATCCTCTCTATGTCAGTAGGAGGAGGTGGCTGGTAGAAATTGCACGTACTGTCTCTTCTGGCTATTCTGACAGCATCAGGATCATCTGTGGACAGAAATGACTACTTCAGTTGATGATTAGCCATAGCAGTAATTTAAATGTGCACTCAGAAGTTGCTTTGCTAATTGCAAAACTTTTAACAAAAAGAAATAGTGATAGTAGAGTAGTATTTTTGAGAAATATGTTTCAATTGCAAAAATATGCATCAACAGATAAAACTCACACCACAGGCAGTGGCGTAATTGCAGGCAATGCATGGTGTGCAGCTGGGGCCCGGGGTGAAATAGGTTCCCCACGACAAGAGCAATTGTTTTCCCGATCTATCTCGGACAGATTGACAATTTAAATTGCAAAATGAATTGCTGTGAACTATAGGCAATAATAGGCTTGTGTTCAATCACATGGAAATAAACAATACATTGCCTTCTAAAGCCATTTTTTTGTATTGTCTTATCAATGCTTAACTCCTCTGCCACAATAATGTAATTAATATTAATGATCTGAATTATTATAATTATAATATATATTGTATATATTATTATTTAAATATAACTCTAACTATTTAACCATTAAATATATAATATTGTTATTTGAGGGCCTTTCGCAACAAATATTTTTATATGTAATTCATTTGATAAAAACTTGTAATCGATTAACAGCCCTAAAATACTTTCATTATCGGCAATGCCATGATAATATACGTGGTCTCATTCATGAATGAGCGATGCATTCACAGTACAACATGGGGAAAATTTAAAAAAAAGCTCTGAACACCTTTGTAGCTTGCAAATCTTTATTAGCTTACAGCAGGGGTGCCCAATACGTCGATCGCAGAGGCAATGCTGGTAGATCGCACAAAATTTAAATGTACTTTCGTTAAATTGTAATAAAAATAAAATATCTTTCCTTCTCTGTCTGACTTGCACTTGACGAGTAAATTTGACCAGGCGAGGTTTTGTTTATTCGGTTGCCATGACAACTAGGTTTGCGCATATGCGCCTTCCAAGGACTTCCGTGAAGTTGCATTGCGATGTCTGATTCCATTCAGTTTTGCCTAATCATTTAACCTTAACGGTATTCAAAGCTCTTTACACTGTGACACATTCACCCATTCATACACACATTCATACACCAATGCAAGGCGCTAACCTGCCATTGGGAGCAACTTGGGGTTCAGTGTCTTGCCCAAGGACACTTCAGCATGTGGAGTCATGTGGGCCAGGATTCAAACCACCTATCCTGCGATAAGAGGCTAACCCGCTCTACCAACTGAGCCACAGCCGCCCCTAAGTTAAAAGCTTCCTGTTTACTAACAAGTCAGGTGCCTTATCCATGGGCGTGGATTATGATAATTGTGAATGAACGTGCACACACCCCCTATTTACAAATGTTTGTAATTCACTAACATTCACATGTTTTACTAACAAATCTGGCCAGTGCAAAGCGTTTGGAAATCTGGAGGAAAGATTTGAGAAGGTCCATTAATTACTCTCAATTTACTCTTAAATTCACCGAAGTTTTATGAATGAGACCCATTGCTTGTAAAATTAACATTCCCCTATCCACTCATCCATGATTTGAGTTTGGAATCATTTATAGGATTTTTATTACAGAAATTGTAGGTGGGCTCATGGTTAAAATGGGCCTGGGCCCACCCCTAGCATCACCATTGTCCATCACTATACTGGGGCATTAGGACATATGCAAACTACTGGGTGAGTGTTCCCTGCTGGCCTCACTAACACCTCCAGCAGCAGCCTTAAACTCAAGGTATTCATCACATGCTCATCTGCAGAGTACTTGCATGTCTGCACATGCAACTGCCGTTGACTGTACTAAAGAGTAGCAAAAAGCAGTCGTAGTGTGCATGTGTCAAACACATTCATACAGGCGCGTGGTCAAGACCATTCGCCTTCTCAAGAATATTCTGAAATTACCGTGTCTCTGATGGATTCTTTACCTGTGTTGGGTAGAGTCCCATCAATCGGAACATCTCCATAATCTTCTTGATCAAAAGTTTTGAGTACCAAAGCGAAAAAGACTGCAAATCCCAGTACCTAAAGACACCATACATCAATATGTAATCATAAAATACAACACGAAAAGGTATCATGAATTGCTCTTTTTATTCTGCCTCTTACTTTTACAGGCTGGGTGATGAAGAGGCTTTCAAAGAACGAAACCACCATGGAGATGAGCCATCCGATGGAGCGCTCCTTCCCATAGGTCAGCCCATACATCATTGTGAAGTATGCTGAAACACCACTGGTGGCCGCAACAAGAAGCCAACCTACGAACACAAACCACCAGGGCAAGCCTTTCTGGCAACCCTTTTTGCGGTGCCCACTGCTGCCTTCTGTTGGGCTGGAGCTACGTGTATGCTGGCCACCGACCGAACAGAAGACATGAGGTTCAAGGAGTTTCTTCATGCCCTGAACTTGCAATACAGCTTGATTGTAGCTGTCTGGCTTAGAGAAGGATGAAGGGCCCACCAGTCCCAATTCTTTCTCCACATTTTGCAGTTGTTTGTAGATAAATTGGCTGTAAGTACTGTGTTTTTCACTCTTTTCGGAGTTCCCACAAAAACTACTCTCTGTGAGAGGAGCAAAACAATGTTACGGTTTCAAATGAACTACAGTTCCAATGATTTTATTCACCAAGGATATCCTAATAAATGAACAGTAACCCAAGATAGATATATATATATATATATATATATATATACACATGCTGCTTACAGTCCATGGACTTACCTTTCAGATTTACACACCCTAGAGAAACTGCAAGAGTTTGCTCCTTTTTAGAAGAGTGAGTGTAAAATTCATTCCCAACTCTGTTGTGTTGACGAATTATCTCTTCAACCACTGACAGTAGAGTGTTGATATCTATTTTGCTGGAGTCCAGTTCTACTCTTGGAACAGGTCTTCTCATGACCTTATAGAGCGATTGTGCTATCCGTTTAATGTCCTGAAGAAATAGTATTAAAAATAACGTCAAATAAAAAATACTGCACTGCAACAATTATGACTGGGATGGGACTATGAAGAGCTGGTGTTGCCTTTAGTGGCCTAACTTGTAGGACTTGCCTTTATCACTGCTTCTGGAGTGATTTCCTTGTGATTGTTCTGCGGAGAGTGTGGTTCATTTGGAGACACACGTCCAGTTTTGCACTGTTTTGTGGGATCTATATTTGAATGTTGCTTCGAAGACATCTCTGACTTGCGCTCTTTCGGGCGAGCATTTCTAAAGATACTCACAATGAGGAGGTTGATAGGAAACATTATGATGGAGCTTTGGATACCAATCATGACCTGTTGCCAGGTGAACTCAATCTGACCTGTAGCCAAAGCAATAACATAAACCACATAAATATTTAAGTAAATATGTTTTGAACCAAGAAGTGATAAAAACAACATGAAGTAACAGCATGTGGTAATACTTTACAATACGTTTGCATTCGTTAACATGAACTAACTATACACTTTTAGAGCATGAATATCGCAATCCCACTTCTCAATACAATGGCAGTGGATAGTGACTAACTTTAAGGCTTAAAAAAAGATCCAGGAGTCTCATAAAGTAGTCCATACGACTACATTTAATGCTTTGGGTTTTTTTAAGCTTTAAAATGAGCCATTATTTGGTGCCACTGTTGAGAAGACAGCTTGAGATAATAATTACAACTTCTGCTTTTATGTTCAGCAAAGTGAAAATAAAACAATTTCACAGGTTTGGTCATAGTTCACCCAAATGTAAAAAAAAAAAAAAAAGGTCATACATTTTTGCATAAACTATTCCTTTAACCCTTATGTCGTGTTCTGGTCATTTTGACCCGGACAACTTTTTTTTACATTTAGTATTTATAGTATTTTTTTGTTTTTGTTTCACTTAATCCAATTGGAATAAACTTAATTGACTTTGTTCACATATGGTATCTGAAAACAAAAAAAATTGGACCATTTTCTTTACACTTCATTGGTTTTATTTCACTTTGTTACACTTGTGGTTGTGTTCCTGGTCAAAAATGACCGGCCATTGGAAATTAATGGATTAGACTACAATATTAAGAAATATTAAGAGTTCAGGAGATTCCCAATCCTTAAGATGAGCACATATGAGGATGTGTGTTTCTTACATTTTCAAAAAAACATAATTTTGTATGATTTATAAGCTGTTTTCCTCATGGGGACCGACAAATTGTCCCCACAACTTCAAATATTTGGGGTTTTACTATGTTGTGTTTCCATGTTTTATGGGGTCTTTCCATAGACATAATGGTTTTTATACTGTACAAGCTATATATTGTATCCCCTAAACCTAACCCTACCCCTAAACCTAACCCTCACAGAAAACATTCTGCATTTTTACATTTTCAAAAAACACAATTTAGTATGATTTATAAGCTGTTTTCCTCATAGGGACCGACAAAATGTCCCCACAAGGTAAAAAATGTAGGGTTCTACTATCCTTATGGGGACATTTGGTCCCCACAAAGTGATAAATACATGCACACACACACACACACACACACACACACACACACACGCATTGTCCTCTGGTGTGTCGTCATTCCATTTAAACTTTGAGGAATGTTTCAAGATCTACTCATCATTTTATGTTGCATTTGGGCTTGTTTGAATTGGGATAGTCTAATGTAAGTTGTAATATGTCATTTTATATGTATGTTTTGGGGAGTAATAAGGATAAACGTGACAAAAAGACACTTTTGCTTATTTTATTTCATGTGTGTCTGTTGGAATTTCATACACTAAAACTCACAGCAGTTTGGCCAAATTTTCTCAATGCAATCTACTAATTAAGACCTTTCCAACGATATATAACACATGTCTATCTCACCTTTTTTATGGGTTTACCAACACTGAATATAGTTGTTGTGATAACAAATTTGCAGATGATGAGAATAAACAGTTCTATTCAGCTACATGCACTGTAAAGTCCAGATTCTAAGATTTAAAATGCCACCTACTTTGTTCAGATCAAGCAAGTGGCTATTCATTTATTACATAATTATTATTCTTTTTATATATTTTTCCACAGGGAGTGCCCTCCCCACTGGCCCACTTTAAGCTCATTTCAATGAATCATTCTATCAATAATGTATACAGTATTTATATATATTTTAATGTTCAAAAAAGGAGTACAAAACCATAATTATAATACTAAAAAATGTATGCACGAGAACAGCACAAGGGTTCATATTTCATTTCATCATACCCATGTCCATGGTCTGCTCTGAGGGGTCTGTGGGGATTCCCCAGAACATGATGCTGGTCAACATGGTGCAGAGCAGCAGTGAGAAACAGCAGGAGACCCGCTGCACTCGGGTGAAATTACTGCTGGGGGGTCGACTGATCACAGAGAACCAGATGTGACCATCACGGAAATCCTTTGCAGTCTTCATGAAGAACAGATTACTGTGATGTGCACAATAAATTAGGTGTACATGAAAATGTACCAAATCTTTGGTTAGACATTTTGTGAAAATGGAAATCAATTATTTTTCTTACCAAACATATACAGAACATTTGTATTTATGGTCTTAAAGTTACATACCTAAAACTTTTTAAATCCATCTCTGTTGCTACAGGAAAAACTTTATCCAGAGTACATTCTCCCAAGTCAATGGCCAGCCATGAGCTACAGAGGAAGTGCCACTTTTGCCCGGTTTCCAGGTCCTGTACCATTACCTTGTTTATATACCTGTGACAATTCCACAGGACAAACATGGGAAGGAATGAAATTACATAAAAGGAAAATATTCTCATGTAAAAGTTCTGCTGGATTCACTGCAGGTGCATTTTGTTCCAATGCTCTGATAATCAGCAAATACTTAATTTAGGATCACTATGTAGGGAAGGGAAGGAGGTATTGCCCCAAGTGAAGGAGTTCAAGTACCTCGGGGTCTTGTTCACGAGTGAGGGGACAATGGAGCGGGAGGTTGGCTGAAGAATCGGGGCAGCGGGGGCTGTATTGGCACTCGCTCTATCACACCGTTGTCACAAAAAGAGAGCTGAGCCGGAAGGCATAGCTCTCGATCTACCGGTCAATTTTAGTTCCTACCCTCACCTATGGTCATGAAGGCTGGGTCATGACCAAAAGAACTAGGTCACGAGTACAATTGGCTGAAATGGGCTTCCTCAGAAGGGTGGCTGGGCTTCTCCCTTAGAGATACGGTGAGGAGCTCAGTCATCCACGAGGAGCTCGGAGTAGAGCCGCTGCTCCTTTGCGTCGAAAGGAGCCAGTTGAGGTGGTTTGGGCATCTGGTAAGGATGCCCCGTGGGCACCTCCCTAGGGAGGTGTTTCAGCTACGTCCAGCTGGGAGGAGGCCTCGG
Source organism: Xyrauchen texanus (assembly GCF_025860055.1). Lineage (NCBI taxonomy): Eukaryota > Metazoa > Chordata > Actinopteri > Cypriniformes > Catostomidae > Xyrauchen > Xyrauchen texanus. Next base: position 9,113,783 of record NC_068277.1, read on the forward strand.
GGAAGACCCAGGACTAGGTGGAAAGATTACATCTCCAAACTAGCCTGGGAACGCATTGGGGTCCCCCAGTCAATGCTGGTTAATGTGGCTCGGGATAGGGAAGTTTGGGGCCCCCTGCTGGAGCTGCTGCCCCCGCAACCCGACTTCGGATAAGCCGTTGAAGATGGATGGACGTAAGGGGGCAATGGATTTTCTTTTCAGGGGCATTTATTTATGTTTATGACATTGTTGTTTTTTTACATATAAAAAATATATTGTGTCATCCTTTTTTATTTATACTTCAAGTTAATCAATTTGTTAACACAAGTTCTCAATCTGAATAATTCAAAAATGTGTCTATAAATATACCAAAAATATAATGTATTTCCTCCTACCCATAAAATTAAATCAACATCAAATCATATTTTGTTTATAATGTGTGTAACTAGGCTTAGAATAGAATACTTGTTTTACAAACAAATATGTGAGAAATACATGAATACGTCCCTATGTGCCTCTCCAAGAAAGTTTGAAAAATGAAGACCGTTTTTCCTTTCATTTTACCAAGCAGGATGTTTTCCGGAGTTGTCATGCCAAAGTCTAATGCTCTGCAGTTCTCCCAGTGAGACAGGTGCGGTGAGCAAGAACATGTCCAGTCCTCCTCTTTCAAACACTGGCTTATCAGGGTCAGCCAAATGATGAGGTTCACTCTCCCCTTCTGTGCCCTGTAGAGTCACTGTCACCTGGATTGACAGTGTTATTATTAAGAGTATATAGTTGACCGATACGATCAAATTTAAAATAAATGCTGCAGCGGAGACTAGATGACACTAACCTGAGAAGAGGTGGATGCACCACGGCGATGGCCTGTGTTGATGCTTAACAAGTAGCGATATTCAGCTAAAGGATCGTTGTCCTCAAGTACTGTGACCTTCACCTTTAAGAAGGCAAGAACATATATAAAAGTTAAAGGGACAGTTCAACCAAAAATTACATTTTTGTCACTATACACACCCTCATGAATTGTTATTTTTGGGTATCCATTTACACTAGTAAATATTTATTACATACAATAAATGTAATGCCAGACTTTTATAATTTTACAGAATTACAAGTATCCCAAAATGGACATACAAATGAACCAGATTTAGGTATCAAGTAAATAAGCAAAACCTTAGCTGCATCCTGAATGTCCTTTCTGCGTGCCCATACCATGACCAACAGGTACGCCAGGATGATGGCACCTACAAAACACACCACCACTGGATTGTTGACAAAGGTGGCAAAGAGTTCAGCGGTGCGGGACACATCAACCAAGTTGGGCATGACAAAGAATGTGCTTCCAAATAAGGTCAAATGTGTACACAGGCATTGAGTAACCAATGCTGTCGTGCGAGGGCCAACCTGAAAGTAAGATAAAGCAGTAATTGTGAGGTCAAGAACAGCCCTCTGTATAAATGATATGCTTATTTTCTCAACTTAAAGGACTGTTCACATTAACAGCGATGTGAACTGACCAGAAGTCATTCATTGGTGAACGCTGGTGATTGACAACTGAAGTGACTGCTGGTAATGCGATGTGGGCGTGTCCAGCAATGCAACAAAGTTGAGATAAGTTTAACAAAGCAATTGAGCAGTGACGTAATGTGGCGACTACAAATGGGATTTGGAGACACTGTAGCATATGTGGCATGTCTCTTGTCAGATAAATTACTATAAGCAATAAGTCAGAAATTGTCGACATTCTGATTAGAGTCGGACAAAAATATGAATGAGTCTTTTTTTAATTTTGTGTAAATGCTTTAAATCGTACCAGTTTGATTTTTGCTAAGTCGGACTAAGAGCTCTAGATAATGTGATTGCAGCTCAACTTCGTACGCGTTGTTGCGTACATTAGCGCAGATGCTTCTAGCTACGCAAGCTTGATTCGACGCGTTGTTGCACACATTCACGAAGACTCTTCTAGCTACGTAAGCTTGATTCGATGCATTGTTGCGTGCATTAGCGCAGAGGCTTCTAGCTACCTAAGCTTGATTCGATGCATTGTTGTGTACATTACAAAGACGCTTCTAGCTACGTAAGCTTGATTCGACGTGTTGTTGCGTACATTCACGAAGACTCTTCTAGCTACGTAAGCTTGATTCGATGTGTTGTTGCGCACATTCACGAAGACGCTTCTAGCTACGTAAGCTTGATTCGATGCGTTGTTGCGCACATTCACGAAGACTCTTCTAGCTACGTAAGCTTGATTCGATGCGTTGTTGCGCACATTAACGCAGACGCTTCTAGCTACGTAAGCTTGATTCGATGCGTTGTTGCGCACATTCACGAAGACGCTTCTAGCTACGTAAGCTTGATTCGATGCGTTGTTGCGCACATTCACGAAGACGCTTCTAGCTACGTAAGCTTGATTCAATGCGTTGTTGCACACATTCACGAAGACGCTTCTAGCTACGTAAGCTTGATTCGATGCGTTGTTGCGCACATTCACGAAGACGCTTCTAGCTACGTAAGCTTGATTCAATGCGTTGTTGCACACATTCACGAAGACTCTTCTAGCTACATAAGCTTGATTCGATGCGTTGTTGCACACATTCACGAAGACTCTTCTAGCTACATAAGCTTGATTCGATGCGTTGTTGCGCACATTCACGAAGACTCTTCTAGCTACGTAAGCTTGATTCGATGCGTTGTTGCGCACATTCACGAAGACGCTTCTAGCTACGTAAGCTTGATTCGATGCGTTGTTGCGCACATTCACGAAGACGCTTCTAGCTACGTAAGCTTGATTCAATGCGTTGTTGCGCACATTCACGAAGACGCTTCTAGCTACGTAAGCTTGATTCAATGCGTTGTTGCGCACATTCACGAAGACGCTTCTAGCTACGTAAGCTTGATTCCATGCGTTGTTGCGCACATTCACGAAGACGCTTCTAGCTACGTAAGCTTGATTCGATGCGTTGTTGCGCACATTCACGAAGACGCTTCTAGCTACGTAAGCTTGATTCGATGTGTTGTTGCGCACATTCACGAAGACGCTTCTAGCTACGTAAGCTTGATTCGATGTGTTGTTGCGCACATTCACGAAGACGCTTCTAGCTACGTAAGCTTGATTCGATGTGTTGTTGCGCACATTAACGCAGACGCTTCTAGCTACGCAAGCTTGATTCGATGTGTTGTTGCGCACATTAACGCAGACGCTTCTAGCTACGTAAGCTTGATTCGATGTGTTGTTGCGCACATTAACGCAGACGCTTCTAGCTACTTAAGCTTGATTCGATGCGATGTTGCGTACATTCACGAAGACCCTTCTAGCTACACCAGCTTGATTCGATGTGTTGTTGTGTACATTAACACAGACGCTTCTAGTTATGTAAGCTTGATTCGATGTGTTGTTGTGTACATTAACACAGACGCTTCTAGTTATGTAAGCTTGATTCGATGCGTTGTTGTGTACATTCACGAAGACCCTTCTAGCTACGTAAGCTTGATTCGATGCGTTGTTGCGTACATTTACGAAGACGCTTCTAGCTACATAAGCTTGATTCGATGTGTTGTTGCGCACATTAACGCAGACGCTTCTAGCTACGTAAGCTTGATTCGATGTGTTGTTGCGTACATTTACGAAGACGCTTCTAGCTACATAAGCTTGATTTGATGTGTTGTTGCGCACATTAACGCAGACGCTTCTAGCTACATAAGCTTGATTCGATGTGTTGTTGCGCACATTAACGCAGACGCTTCTAGCTACGTAAGCTTGATTCGATGCGTAGTTGCGTACATTACGAAGACGCTTCTAGCTACGTAAGCTTGATTCGATGCGTTGTTGCGCACATTCACGAAGACTCTTCTAGCTACGTAAGCTTGATTCGATGCGTTGTTGCGCACATTCACGAAGACTCTTCTAGCTACGTAAGCTTGATTCAATGCGTTGTTGCGCACATTCACGACAGACGCTTCTAGCTACGTAAGCTTGATTCGATGCGTTGTTGCGCACATTCACGAAGACGCTTCTAGCTACGTAAGCTTGATTCGATGCGTTGTTGCGCACATTCACGAAGACGCTTCTAGCTACGTAAGCTTGATTCGATGCGTTGTTGCGCACATTCACGAAGACGCTTCTAGCTACGTAAGCTTGATTCGATGCGTTGTTGCGCACATTAACACAGACGCTTCTAGCTACGCAAGCTTGATTCCATGTGTTGTTGCGCACATTAACGCAGACGCTTCTAGCTACGCAAGCTTGATTCGATGTGTTGTTGCGCACATTAACGCAGACGCTTCTAGCTACGCAAGCTTGATTCGATGTGTTGTTGCGCACATTAACGCAGACGCTTCTAGCTACGCTAAGCTTGATTCGATGTGTTGTTGTGTACATTAACACAGACGCTTCTAGTTATGTAAGCTTGATTCGATGTGTTGTTGTGTACATTAACACAGACGCTTCTAGTTATGTAAGCTTGATTCGATGCGTTGTTGTGTACATTCACGAAGACCCTTCTAGCTACGTAAGCTTGATTCGATGCGTTGTTGCGTACATTTACGACGACGCTTCTAGCTACATAAGCTTGATTCGATGTGTTGTTGCGCACATTAACGCAGACGCTTCTAGCTACGTAAGCTTGATTCGATGTGTTGTTGCGTACATTTACGAAGATGCTTCTAGCTACATAAGCTTGATTCGATGTGTTGTTGCGCACATTAACGCAGACGCTTCTAGCTACATAAGCTTGATTCGATGTGTTGTTGCGCACATTAACGCAGACGCTTCTAGCTACGTAAGCTTGATTCGATGCGTAGTTGCGTACATTACGAAGACGCTTCTAGCTACGTAAGCTTGATTCGATGCGTTGTTGCGCACATTCACGAAGACTCTTCTAGCTACGTAAGCTTGATTCGATGCGTTGTTGCGCACATTCACGAAGACGCTTCTAGCTACGTAAGCTTGATTCGATGCGTTGTTGCGCACATTCACGAAGACGCTTCTAGCTACGTAAGCTTGATTCGATGTGTTGTTGCGCACATTCACGAAGACGCTTCTAGCTACGTAAGCTTGATTCGATGTGTTGTTGCGTACATTTACGAAGACGCTTCTAGCTACATAAGCTTGATTCGATGTGTTGTTGCGCACATTAACGCAGACGCTTCTAGCTACATAAGCTTGATTCGATGTGTTGTTGCGCACATTAACGCAGACGCTTCTAGCTACGTAAGCTTGATTCGATGCGTAGTTGCGTACATTACGAAGACGCTTCTAGCTACGTAAGCTTGATTCGATGCGTTGTTGCGCACATTCACGAAGACTCTTCTAGCTACGTAAGCTTGATTCGATGCGTTGTTGCGCACATTCACGAAGACGCTTCTAGCTACGTAAGCTTGATTCAATGCGTTGTTGCGCACATTCACGAAGACGCTTCTAGCTACGTAAGCTTGATTCGATGTGTTGTTGCGCACATTCACGAAGACGCTTCTAGCTACGTAAGCTTGATTCGATGTGTTGTTGCGCACATTAACGCAGACGCTTCTAGCTACGCAAGCTTGATTCAATGTGTTGTTGCGCACATTAACGCAGACGCTTCTAGCTACGCAAGCTTGATTCGATGTGTTGTTGCGCACATTAACGCAGACGCTTCTAGCTACTTAAGCTTGATTCGATGCGTTGTTGCGTACATTCACGAAGACGCTTCTAGCTATGTAAGCTTGATTCGATGTGTTGTTGCGCACATTAACGCAGACGCTTCTAGCTACTTAAGCTTGATTCGATGCGTTGTTGCGTACATTCACGAAGACCCTTCTAGCTACACCAGCTTGATTCGATGTGTTGTTGTGTACATTAACACAGACGCTTCTAGTTATGTAAGCTTGATTCGATGCGTTGTTGTGTACATTCACGAAGACCCTTCTAGCTACGTAAGCTTGATTCGATGCGTTGTTGCGTACATTTACGAAGACGCTTCTAGCTACATAAGCTTGATTCGATGTGTTGTTGCGCACATTAACGCAGACGCTTCTAGCTACGTAAGCTTGATTCGATGTGTTGTTGCGTACATTTACGAAGACGCTTCTAGCTACATAAGCTTGAGTCAATGTGTTGTTGCGCACATTAACGCAGACGCTTCTAGCTACATAAGCTTGATTCGATGTGTTGTTGCGCACATTAACGCAGACGCTTCGAGCTACGTAAGCTTGATTCGATGCGTAGTTGCGTACAATAACGCAGACGCTTCTAGCTACGTAAGCTTGATTCGATGCGTAGTTGCGTACATTAACGCAGACGCTTCTAGCTACGTAAGCTTGATTCGATGAGTTGTGTCCCAAAATGTGTCAAACCAAAATGTATTACAAGTACATTTTGCATTCTCAACATTGCCACAAGGGGCGCTTTAGCAGATCTAATTGTCAACTCTCCGCTTCTACAGAGAGTCTTTCAAGCCAACTACTGTCATGGTGGAGCAACAGTTTGAGAAGGATATTGCTGCACAAGTTAAAGTCAGTATATTTATAGCAAATTGCCTGAATAATAATGGCACAGACTTTTGAAGGTAACTGTTTCGCCCCTTTGAATACTGAGGTTTGTTACCGCCACAGTAATGCAAGAACGCACGTTAAGAAGTTCAACAGGACCTCGCGTTGTCAATGAGTTGTGTCAACATCCGTGTACACATACATGAGCACACTAAAGTATGGTTCTTGCCTTAACCGGACCACCATTGACCTCTGCGTTGTGCGAGTTCTCTCAAAGACAGAGGTGACGCGCAATATGTATTTAACTGTTCCTCAGCCGACGACCTTAGTTCAAATATTCAGATTATGCATTATGTCATGTATACTTAGACATACAGACGAAGACTCTAGCTTGACTATAAAAAACATGCTGTAGCTCAATTATAACTGCACATGTAAATGTACTGAATGAGTCTGATTTATGCACTGATAATCGTTCAACTTATTCATGATATGATGAATGGATCACTTCTCCAGTTTATATTCACGCACTTCCTCTTACAGAAAGTATTTTTTCAGCAGGCAAGAAAACGTATTCCTTGAGTTTTTATCGGAAACTCATCTTATTTGAATTCAGATTTTTAAAAGCTACGGCCACTTTAGGAACACTTTTTACGACCAACAATACAGCCAATGCAGCCATAAAATCACTGAACGTGTTAGCCTATAAGACATTGGTTGTTCAGCTTACCCTACAGCCATCACTACTCCAATTGGCATTCATTTCATCCCAGTACAAACACTGAGCAGCAATGGTTGTGATGAAAACCGAGGCATTTGTTGACTTCACCCCTGCATCAACAACAGGCCTCACTAGAAGATAGTAAATGCCCACTTCTATTGTGATCACCGTAGGGTCCAGCACCCATGTGTACCTCTCCTCTGTGCCACACAAAAATAAAAGAATAATTTTTAATGATACCAGTAAACATTTTTCAAGATGTCTATTGATTTTTTTACTTGTATGTGTAAATAATTAATAACCTTCAGAGTGCCCATCTTGAGGCAGCTGAATCCGGGCCTCATAATTTGTATCATTTGGGTAGTCCTGAAAACCCAAGAGAAGCTGTAGAGGTGTTTCCTCTGAGGGGTCTAACTTTATAACCACAGATATATTGGGTGTGGTCACATTGATAACCACAGTGCTGTAGTTTCCCAGGTCCAGAAGAGTTTGGTTAACCTCCGCCATCTCTGTCCTTGGTAAGAGAATCTAGGAATTGAAGATGTATAGATAGTGCTTACATTTTAGTCTTCTTAAACTATGTGGCCAAAAGTATGTGAACATCTGAAAACCACACCCACATGTTGAACATTTAGTCACCATTCACTTTCAGTGTGTTGAAAACAGATGCAATGAAAGTGAACATTCTGCTTAGCATCTCTGTTTGTGTTCCACAGAAGAAGGAAAGCCTTATGGGTTTGGAACAACATGATGGTGAGTACATTTAAACAGAATTTTTATTTGTAGTTGAAATAGCCATTTAAAAGGGACTATGGTATGTCGTATTTTGCTATAAATATTTGTCTTAGGAGATCGCATGGCTGTATGATTGATTTTATGAACCTGTTTGTAATGGTTGTAGGGTCAAAAATTTGGGACCAGGGCACAAAACGCAGACTTAACAGATGGCAAAAATTAAAGACAATGGAAGAAATAAAACTCGAAACTCAAGGCAAACAGACTAAGACCAAAAAACGTATGTTGAAACAGATGTGAAAAGTGCAAGGGAGATCAACAATAACAGAGAAACACAAAGACTGGCTAGACAGGGTATAGTAACAAACTAGTAAGACTGAATAGACAAGACAGACTGGAGAACAGAAAAACGAAGTGGCAAACAATAAAGGAAATAGAGAACTTAAATAGAAGAGATAATAAGGAACAGGTAACATCAAATAACTAAACAAGAA